>NC_030853.1:3351564-3392550 GCF_000208745.1 Theobroma cacao
TATAAAACAGTCACATTCCCAAAATGATTTTGAAATGCAATTCACTCACTTGACAAAACTAGCACCAACAAGGTCCTAATCCAGTAGTCTCGAAATACCATTAAAACCTATATTTATTAATAAACCATAACAACCTCAATTAAGTTGTAAATTAAATCTAATAATTCTAATGAATTTACAATAGGCAATCTACCCTCTAACCTAACATTTAACCTAAGTTTCTAGTCTAATTCACAAACTTATTTGGCCAACTACTCCAATTTAAATTTCGTTACCTGGATGATCTTGGAGGCATGAAGATCAACCAAAAACCTAATCTTTCCAAGAAAAATAATTTGAAGAAATTAGAGAATAAATATGAAAATATAACCATAAATTCAAAATTTTCAAAAGTTGAAAATATATACCTTTCAACCTTGAAAATAAAGATTTGAAGTAAAAAATCCTAGTGTTGTTGAAAGTGAAGTAGAAATAGAAAATATAAAAAACAAGGAGAGATTTTTCTCTCTCTCTCCTAAGGTTTAGATGTGCTAGAAATTGGGGTTAGAAGTTGCAAATTCAGTGCCCAAGAAGTTAGGAGAAGGAAGGATTAGGAAAAGAAAAGAAATAAAAAGAAGACAAGGAAAAATCACATGAAAAATTTGATTTTCATGGAGGTGGAATAAAAAATGGCATTGGATGGGTGAGGAAGAAGAAAAACTTGTTGGAAGCTTGAAGAATCTGCTGGAAATTTGAAGAAGTTGCTAGAAACTTGGATATTTTTGCCTTATATTTATCCATTTTCTCACGTAATTACCAAAATGCCCTTAGCAAGGTCATTTTGTTTTCTTCCTATCCTTTGTGCAATCTTTTTACTCTTTTGACAATGAGATAAAATCCATAATAGTCTAGAAATACTCGGATTCATGAACACATAAAAATTTAGACTCGAGATGTAAAATGACCATTTTACCCTTACCGTGAAAATTATCATTATTTTTAATTTTCTCATTTATTTACCATCATAAACATCATTTATTCATTCCTTCGGCCTATTTAGACCTTAATAGCATAAAAAAAACCCACTCGTAGGAGCCTACCAAGAGAAATTACGAAATTACCCCTAGCCCGTATTATCGCGTCTACTTCTAGTTACGTATTTATAGAGGTCGAGATTTCACAGGTTCACTTCTGAATTATCCTTTTAACTCAGTAATCAACTTTAATTGGTATCTGTAAACTTTATTAGCCATCGTATCAAAATACAAGGTACTACAAAAGAGCACTAGATCTAGTGCTCTCCAAGAGAGGGGAGCACTGATTGATGCTCCTATATTTTTTTATTTTTTTTAAAATTATATAATAATAATTTTTTAAATTAATAAAGAAAAAAAGACATTTTAATCCTTCATATTCTCTATTAATGGTGTTTACACTTTTAGGATAGAATGTCAATTTCGAAAACTAATAGACCCGTTTGAAATTTTGATTAAAACTTAGAAATTAAGGTATTTTACACCAAATTAAATGTTCGAATTTAACTCAACACGAAAATGTACTTTGATAAGTTATAATATAATACTACAGATATATTAAAATAAACAAACTTAACATTAATATCTTATCATTAAAAAATGGGTAAAATACCTTTACCTTCCTACGTTTTGATCGAAATTACATAGAGGTCTATTAATTTTCAAAATAGACACTTCACCCTAAGAGTACAAACACCGTTAATAAAAATTGTGAAAAGACTAAAATGTCAATTTTTTCTTTAATAATTTTAAAAACTTATTATTATATTTTTTAAAAAATAAAAAAATATGGAGCATCGATCGGTGCTCTTAGGGAGCTCGATCGAGGCTCCTCTGGGGAGCTCCGATGCTCTCCAGATGGTAGCTTTTGTTTAATTAAGAAAAAATAATAAAATTATATAATAATAATTATAAAATTAATCAAAGGTAAAATTATTTTTTTACCTTTACCATGTCAGCAAGTTGACGAAAATACTAAAGGTTAACTAACGACTAGACATACGTGTCTAGCGAAAAATATTTTTTGGGTCGGAGTGTCTATTTTGAAAATTAATAGACTTTAGTGTAATTTCGATTAAAACTTAGAAAATAAAAGTATTTTACACTTAAAAAAATAGTATAATATCTAAAAAAGCTCATAAACTATTTTAAAAAAATTAAATAAATTTTTAGACTTTTATGACATTCAATATAATTTTTGTATTTTTTTAATCAAATAAACTCATATATTTTTATTTTAAGTCAAATAAGTCTCTATAGTTAATTATTGATTTAGTTAAAATATCATTTGTTATTTTATACCGTGTATTATTAACGTGACATGCTAACAATTTATTTTTTTTACCATCTATAATAACTTTCTAATCTAATTCAACATTCATCAACTATAATAAGCTTAAAAGTCACACCAAGTTTTCTTATGAAATCCATAAAATTATTGTTAATATATAACAATAGCAACTTAGAAAGATAATACTACTTAAAAAGGTAAATTTGTTTCGTTAAACAAGTTTTTTATTCGGGTATCCGATCAAAATTGATTAATAATACATAAATCGATAACGAATATCTTTAATTTTCAAATCATAATTTTACTTGAGATCATTTGGAATTGGAATTTTAATTTTATTATCTAAAACTTACGCTTATGTTTGTAAGTATTCAAAACCATATTAATTAGAGTTTAATCGGATCGATTACCCAATTAAAAGCCTGGAAGCAAATGCCATCACTACTTTTCTGTATGAGCTGCCAAGGTTTGTTTAGCCGTCAAAGGTCAAAACGAATTGTATTTGTTCTGGAAGCGAAGCCGGAAAACAACGGAGAGATTGTGCCCAGAGCCAAAACGACGCAAGAATGATGATTCAACGGTCAAAGCGTGGGATTATGAGTTTGTGGGGTGTCGTACGTAGAAAAGTCCTATGTCGACAGTTGAGTGCGGCGGCCTTTCGGTGGGTAATAAATATTCATCCGCCTGCCCCTTTCTTTTGCTATTGACGTCACACCCCAAAATTCTAATCTTTTCCCATTCACAAGTCCGAAAAAGCAAGCTTCGTAATAAATATTGTATCTAAATGAATCTTTAATTTTTAATTTATATTTAAATAAAATTTTAAGTTTAATAAAGAATTAATCATCTTTAGACATAATATCAACTATAATTTTTTGTGTGTGTAACATATGACGTGGTTAACACATTTGGCTAACTCAATTACACGTGATCAAATGTCAATTGAACATAAAAAGTCCATCAACATTGAATTTGATGAAAATTAAAATTATTTTTTTTTCTTAGAGTTAAAGATATTGTTTGAATAGCTTCGGACTCAATATTAGTTAATATTTTTTTATAAACAGAGAGATATAACGTAAATAGTTGACATTATTGATGCATTGGATCATATCAATTGTTTTATGAGTTAAAAATGTTAATTAATATTGAGTTGCAAACTAATCAAGTGGGTATAAAATGTCTATGATAGTAAATTTAATTATAATTAATTTTTTATTAAAATTAATAATTTACAATAATAACAAATGTTAAATTTGATCAAACATTTTAAACATTTTAGTCAATAGACAAACTTACTTTTCATTGTTTTTTTTTTTTATAATTTAATAATAAGCGAAGGCAAATATAATCAAAACGCAAAGCCAAAAGCCAAAAGCCAAAGCAACTTCTTCTTCTGCCTTTATTTGAATTGGAATACGTAGCTTTGTTTTTCGTACAAGGTTTTTGGTATTTTCTTTTTTTTTTATTAATTGGATCAGCTCGTAGTGCCCGAACCTCCAACCAATTAGCATTATTCGGTATTCATCGCAACCAAATCGCATAAGCATAATCAAAGACACCGGTGGGGGCCTTTCGGATTCCCATTTTCCGTTAAAGGTAAGGGCTAGCTCCGGCAAGCTATTTTTTTTTTTAATTTTTATTTTTGGTTTTCTTTGTGTTTTTGTGGGGTTAATTTTAAGCAAGGATAAGAATTCCGGCATTGAATTAGATTAGATCTCCCAAGACAAGACAAGACAAGAATTGGATCTTTTTTCGCTTGCTGCGTAGATCCTCTGCTTCGTTTCTCTGTTATCTACATTCTACACACGCAGATTCTGGTATAGGATCTGCTCTTGATTTTTTTTGTTTGTTTGGGTAAATGAAGTTTTTCCTTTTCATTGCCATTGCCTTGAAGAATCTCAGTTACACTTTCCTGCATTTCTTCCCATTCGTGTTACTTTTCAATTGTTTATGTATATTCATTTTACCTCCTCAACAAGTCAAGATTGACCGCTGCTGCCAATTACTAGAAATAATAGCCTCTTTTTTGTATGGTAACAAGTATGTTGATTCAATTATCATGCTGTCTTCTTTTAGTCTGCTATCTTTACCTTCATCTGGATTAGGGTTGTTCTTATGGTAGCTTAATTTTGCCATACTTCTTTCCTTTATAAGCTTCCTCACTTTTTCAAAAAAAAAAAAAAAATCAAAATTTTTCTTTTCTTTCCAAATACTACATGATTCTTCGTGGGGGAATGAATATTTATGCCATTCTTGATTATCTGCAGGCATCCCTTTGTTGAATTGTGCATTTACCCCTTTTCCCTCAACAAATTTCTCTGCTGAGCCGGACATTCTTTTAACATGGGCTTGAAGCCCCTTGCCAACAGATACCAGAAAATGCACATAACCGTGTTGTATGAGACTACATTTATTGTCGATAACTACTCTAGCTCAGCTTAACTTCTCAACTGCATGTTGGTTTTCCTTGAGGGGGATCACAATTCTAAACCATGGGAGAGTGGGTCATTGGAGCATTCATCAACCTCTTTGGCAGCATTGCCATCAACTTCGGGACAAACCTTCTTAAATTAGGTCACAATGAGGTAAGAAAGTTGCAAAGTTTTGTTTGCAATCACCAACTCATGTTGATCAATTACTTTGTCGGAGATATTTTTGGCATTCTTGAGATGTTTGCCAAGTCAGACAGTTGTTTTTGTACTTGTATAAATGTTCATGTTGCTTCTTGAGCATTCAACAACACAAGAAAATAGGCATAAAAAACTGTATGCACAACTTATGGTGTTACTAGCAGGCCTGAGCCTTGTAAAAAGTCTGCTTTCATGTGGTTAGGTTTGAATTCCATTAATACTGATGGGTTGTGCCTGTTCTTCGGATTTAAAGTAAACGTGTTTCTGCATTTTCTTTTTCTAGTGTGCAGTGAAACAGTATCAAATGTGAACATGAATGTTCCTTTTGTTTCTATACCTCACTATTCAGTAACTTGTCCATTCTTTTATCTGTCAAAGAGCTTGCAGGGATATCAAATATTTAGTATGAGAGCTCTGTTTTTTTTATCCTAATACCATTTTGCTTGTCTCATTGGCTCTACCTGAATTCACAGAGAGAAAGACATTCTACAATGGATGGTGGAGGAAAGACCCCTTTGAAGCCTATCATATACTTCCAAACTTGGAGAGTTGGTATAGTATAATCTTATGGTGCTAAATCAAATAAATGGGTTTTCGTTTCTGCTATGTGTGGAGTGACTTAATGTGTAAATGTAAAATTCTTCATTTGCAGGTATTCTCTTTTTCGTTCTTGGAAATTGCCTAAACTTCATTTCCTTTGGTTATGCCGCTCAGGTCAGTACGTCGAGCCTTCTGATCTGAATAGGTTCAATTTCAACAAAATGGCATATTCCCTTGGACTCAAAATAACATTCCTCTATAAGAAAGCTCTAAGATTAAGAAGCTAGAATAAATGCATCTACACTTAATGTTGCGGGCTACTGGGCTTGATATGTTAAGTTTTATCCTTAACCCTTTTTTGTTGGTAAGTAGCTTTAGGAAGCTGGATAATGATTACTTGCTTACTTTTTATTTTAACAATCTTTTGTTGGGACACTCCAAAGCAATGGGGAATTTTTGGGATGAAGGAATTTTAGGTTTTTAAGTATTTTTCTGATTACCACTGCATCTTTTGCAAGGTTGAACATTGTTCTTGTGTTTTAATAACTTTGTATGTTTCTTTTCTAGCTTATTTCTTTTCCTTTCTTACATATTCCCTCTCTCTTATTCCTTTGCAGTCACTTCTTGCAGCCTTGGGATCTGTTCAGTTTGTATCCAACATTGCATTTGCCTTCTTCGTGTTAAACAAAATGGTTACCGTAAAGTATGTTTTAGTCTGAAGTGAGAGAGTTAAATTTTGATAACTAGAACTGAGTATTCACTTTTATGTCCCCGAATGTTGTCTCTAACTGTCTCAGTGTCATTGATATTGTTTCCAGGGTACTAGTTGCCACTGCATTTATAGTTCTTGGAAATATTTTTCTTGTCGCCTTTGGAAACCACCAGTCCCCTGGTATGTACCCTCACTTGATTTTAGACTTAATTGCATTAGCTTTGAAATCCTGATTGCATCCCTTGCTCCTGAGCATCAGCCAGATGAGGCAACTGAAAAAGAAAGAAGACATGCAACAATACATCCATATATATAAACATTGAGAGAGAGAGAGAGAGAGAGAGAGAGAGAGAGAGAGAGAGAGTAGTTGTTCACGTGCATGCATGGAGACAGAGCTTTAGTTTCACTGATTTTATTGCAAAATTCATGGGGGTTTTCTGTTTTCTTTTCAGTTTATACACCAGAGCAATTGGCAGAGAAATACAGCAACATAACATTTCTTCTTTACTGCCTGATTTTGATCTTAGTTGTTGCATTACATCACTCTATCTACAGGTGAGATTTGGGAGCCAGCTATTCTACTCATGCTACTGCACTTTATTTTAGCCATTTGTTTAATTGTTTGACATGCCTTAACATGCAAACATTCAGGAGAGGGGAACATCTCCTAGCGGTTTCTGGACAAGACCTTAGACCATATTGGAACATGCTGCTTCCTTTTTCATATGCTGTAGTTTCAGGTGCTGTGGGATCATGCTCGGTGTTATTTGCAAAATCTCTGTAAGTTGGCTGTTTTAAATGCAATTAATCTTTTGCGTAGAACTAGCATTGTGATTAATTCTAATTGCGAATTTCATGTGATCCAGTTCCAACCTTCTAAGGTTGGCGATGTCCAATGGTTATCAGTTGCACAGCTGGTTTACATACTCCATGTTACTTTTATTTCTTAGTACAGCTGGATTTTGGGTAAGAATTATGGCAGAACTTGTACTCTTATTCTGCTACCTTGAAGAGTGATTTTTGGAAAATTATACATGAGCTTTCATACTGCAGATGACACGGTTGAATGAAGGGCTGTCACTCTTTGATGCAATCCTTATTGTTCCCATGTTTCAAATTGCTTGGACTTTCTTCTCCATTTGTACAGGATTTATTTACTTTCAGGAATATCAGGTCTCTCTCTCTCTCTCTCTCTCTCACACACACACACACACACAACAAATGCATATTATGTCAAGATTCTTGGTTCAAATCACCTCACTCCCTGTCCCTGTGAATTATTTTTCAATGTAATATAGCTTCAGTTCAGTAAGATCATTTTGCTGAACTTCTTGGAGAATTTCAATGCCTTTTTGTTCTGAGTAAATCCTAAATTATTGTTGTTTTTTTTTTATCTGTAGCTGCCTTTTGCTGCTATTGGTTACAGGACAACCTTCTGTAATCTTGTTTTTCAATAAGTAGTTATCATTCATTAAAAAAGAACTAATTGGAAATTGATGGCATTTGTCCATTTGTCATGTAGCAAGGCTGTAAAGCTAATCGTGCAGGTAGTTTGCACAAGCCAGTATTCTTCAACTCTAGCCCCTACGTTCTGGATAATGGAATTAGATGACCTCAAAGGGTGTTTTTGTTTAATAAAACAGGTGTTCGATGCACTGAGGACAACTATGTTCATACTAGGAATGATGTCTGTGTTCATAGGCATTTCTTTATTGGCACCTGATGAGTCGAGAGGTACTTAAAGGAGTTTTATAATTCTGTTATAGAGCTTTTAAAAGTGGGAGCTTATTTTGACTTCCATTTTTTACCCTTTTTTTAGGCGGTGAAGTTAAGGATATAGATTCTGTTATGTCTTCAAGCAATTCGACTGAAACTGACAGGTAAAAAGTAGATTTCCTGGTGTTGTTGAACAACCTGTGATCCGTCATGGGTTGTGATAGATGAGAGCTAATGAAATGTTGACAAATGAACACATATTTGTGTTCCTTTACCTATGTTGAGGTTATAAAGGCTTACATGTACCTGCATTGTTATCTACTGAATTAGTTCTGTGGAAATTTGGTAATGGGAGTTAATTCATTTTTGTGCTATGTTAGATATTTGTTCATCTTTACTTAACCAACGGTTGTCATTTGTCCCCCTTCTAGGTTGATCTTGCCATCCGAAGATGTACAGAATAAAGAGATAAAATCATTTACACAAGGAATGATGATGAAGATCACAGATATGCTAGCCAAGGCAAAGGTACTGCAAATTGGATTTTGACTAACCCTTTTACAAGATCATTGTAACACTAATATAGTGCTAAAGTTGACATTGGAATTCCCTTTGCAGATGACATGTTCGTTATCATTAGGTTTTGGGGAGGATTCGATCAATGCATCCGCAGTTCTTGTAATGCCTATGATGTCATCAAAGATAACAGGCTTTAGAGGAGGTGGGTTTGATCGGAGTCGGATATTCTCCATGAAAAATTCTAGTTGGAGTAGAGTTGCCATGGATGAAGATAGTGCAAAGATGTTGAATGGAGGACCGGTGCTCCCTCAAAGCATCCGATAGGGATAGCAGTGAGCATTGATTTTTTTTTTTCTTTTCTCATCCTTGTTACCAGTAACAGGTTAGCTTTAGGATTGATTTGTTCTGTGAGATTTGTTGAGCATATTGTTGCTCATAGAAGCATCACACTCATACGTTTACTACGATGTATAGTCTTTGCTTACTTGATTGAAAGGAAAGGAAAGGAAATACTCCTTTTTCTTGGAGAATGTAATTAAGAAAAAGAATACCGCTGGAACGACATGTACCCTTGTCGGGTTATTCCAAAACAAATTGTTGAAGTTAGTACTATGTATTTTTGTCATCAATCGTTCTTACGTGCAGACAATGTGCCCCGTTTTTTGCCCTATATTCACATTAATGTCACTTTCAAAACTCGGAGCTTATCTATTTACAAATTACCTAGCAAAGAAAACGAGTGATGCTGTGGACTTAAGTTCTGTGAACCCTGAGTAAGGAATTAAGATTTATTGAATTTATGCTGACATTTATTGGACAGTGTAGTCAGATAT
Organism: Theobroma cacao; assembly: GCF_000208745.1. Taxonomy (NCBI): domain Eukaryota; kingdom Viridiplantae; phylum Streptophyta; class Magnoliopsida; order Malvales; family Malvaceae; genus Theobroma; species Theobroma cacao. The sequence goes on from NC_030853.1 coordinate 3,360,822, forward strand.
TGATGGCATCAAGTCCATTTTTGTCAACTTAGATAAGTTTATTGTTATCCTGGATCTAAGCTCTGTTGGGATATACAGGATTCATCTCCGGTAACTTCTGGTGACCGTATATGCAAATTACAAGCACACTGGTCCATTGGATTGCATCTTTTTGAGCTTTTCTGATGTGGGGAAGTTGGCTTAAGCATTAAGAGTTTTCAGCTATTGTACACACAAGTGTCTACTAAGCGTTATCACCTGTTTTCAGTTAGGCCCACTCCAAAAGCTTTCACCAAACTAGCAATTTAATGGGTATATTGTAAAGGTTGTCCCAAGTATACCAGAAACATTTTCCATGGAATCCAGCTTCATTGAACTAAAAGTGATTTCCTGCAAGGATCTGAAAGCATTCAATTTCTTCCAGAAACTCTCAGTCTATGCCCTCGTTTCCATTGCCAGTGATGATGACAAGAAAGTTGTTGAGAAGCAGCAACGACAGAGGACACCGACCGACAGAGAAGGGGATGGAAATCCAGAGTGGAACCACACGATACGGTTAGAGGTGAGTCAGGCCTTGTTTCAGGATTGCGATAACCTCTTTATTCACTTTGATCTGCGCCATGAAGGAGTCATGTTCGGAGACAAAACTATTGGAGAAGTTCGTGTTCCCTTCAGGGATGTGATCCAAGAGTCTAATGGAGTTGTTAGATTCGTGATTTACGAGGTCCGGACCACAGACGGCAAGTCCAATGGAGTATTGAACTTCTCCTTTAAGGTTAATGGAAAGGATCAAGGTTTAGGGACAGACTCCCCAGCGAGCCAGATAGCTGGCTATCCGGTAATTCATTACTCTCCTGAGACTCAGTTTTCTTCATCAGAAGCTCATAGCGAATCGCCAACAGTCCACTACCCATTTCTAGAATTAGAAAATATGTCGCAGGGATCCCAGCTGCAGCCTTCATTATCTGGAAATCAGGATCCCTTCCAAGAAAAGCATTTTATGCCACAAAATGCTTACTATCAGCTCCCGCCACCACCACCTCTAATGCCACCACTGCCACATCCACATCCACCTCCTCCTCCCCGTGCACCCTTTCCACATGGCCCTTGTTACTACCCTCCTCCACCTGGGGCCAACCCTTGGGGCTCCGGCCCTTATGTGGGTGCTTATGGTTACAGCACGCATGGGTCCCAGCTGGGGTCTGCTGATGGACACTTAGAGACGTGGCCGACCGGTTGGCAAGGAGTGGAAAACCGCCATTCATCTTCTTGGAATGGTAGGTGAGACGAATAGAATATGTTTGGACTTTGAATTGTTATATTACTTAGCTGTTATTTTTTTTCTCGTTTTTGAGGAATAATAAAATTATGTACTATTATTACTTTTCAAACAATATAGTCTCATTGCTCCAAAAAAATTAGACATAGTATTTAAAATTGTCTTTGAATTATATAAAAAAATTTAAATAAAATTTTTCTTATTACATTCAATTAAATTTTTATATTTTTATTTTAAATCAAATTAATTTTTATAATTAATAATTTTTTTTGAAAATGAGTTTTATGGTTAATAGAAATTAACTATTATTTGTTAAAATATTATTTATCATAACAAACTGATATATTATAGTAGATAAGGATATGATTTGATAAGTGATGTGATGATGTAGTTATATAATATTTTTCATTTTTTACGTGATTATAAAAATAACAATTAATATTTTAATTAATGATAATTAATTAATTATTAATTATAATTATTTATATGATTTAAAATAAAAATACAAACACTTAATTAAATGTAACATAAAAATAAAATATTTATTTAAATTTTTAAAAATAATTTTTGAATTTTTTCGAACGTAATGTCAAAATATTACTAACATTTTCGAGTGAAAAGAAATGATAAACACCCGGAAAATATAGCATTACTAAAAGGCAGAAAATTCTCTAATACAGGAAACATCTGTTTTTGCTAATTCATCTTGCATCTCTGATTTTTCTTAATAAAATGTTGCAAAGCTTAATTAAGAGCTGGTATTACTGTTATATGCCGAGGAAGTAATCTGGATTTGAGCTCAGTGACGGGGGCATCCATGGGAGTTACTTGATAAAATTGTATAACACAAACATCTGACAGGGAAGAGATTTAACCCTTTCCATACGTGGTTTCTCACTGTTTGCTTATAAATTAAGAGGGCGGTGGATTTTTCCTTATCTCAGGCGCTACTGCTTTGCTTGTAGAGGGGCATGCATCAGCCCATACATGCTTATCAACATAAGCTACACACATCGTTCCTGGTTTGCTTTCTGCCTTAATTTGCTCTTGAACTAAGCTATGCTATGCTATGATTCCCTCCTACAAAGCAAAGCAAAAAGGGAGGCCGGTTGCTTAAAGTAAGCAACCAGTTTATTCATTTTATTCCACTCGATCAGGACTGTGCATCTCTTCCCCCTCTAGTCATTTGGCCCTCATAAATTTTTGGGTTTCTCCTACTGAAATAGTTCCTATAAACTTCAGGCAGACAAAGCTTGTTGGAATTAAGGGAATATGGACAGAATCAAACCAATGATGATCCTGTGAAGTGGGAAGGGTTGGGTGAAAATGGGGTAATGGTGGGTCTCAAAGGCCTAAATCCAGTTAAAAGCAAAAACAGGGAGCCAATTTCATTTGTGCAAGTTCCACTAACATCAAATACTTTCAGACCAAACACCTATAAATTATGACGGTTCACCAGAAAGGTGTCTATGGAGAAGGATACGACAAGCCAACGTTCCAAATCTACTGCATCACATTATCAATTTCATTTTTCGAATCTTTACAGAACAAACAATACACCATTATTTCGATACAGATTTTTAACAAGAATAAGATTTCAGAAAGGAATCAAAAGAAAAATGAGCATAACATACAGCTCACAAAAATTTGCATTATGTATTCAGAACGCAGCTATGCTTCATCCAGATCATCTTCATCGTGTAAGGATGGAATGAGGCTCCCTTGCAAGGCTGGCAACCAAAGCAGCTTGATATTGGTTTGGTGGCTGTACTCTTGTGTTAACTTTTTTTGGATAGTAATATACAGATACCAGGCAGTTCCTCTAGCAAGCATGTCCTAGAACTGCAACTCCTGAATCCTGCTATTGCAGCAATTGTATACGACTTTGCTCCCTTAGCTGCTCATAGAACCTTTTGATGAACTCCTCAGCCTCGTCATCTACTTGTCTGTTTCGGCCATCAGTTTCATCTTCTGATGAATAATTGGACACCCTCACAGAAAATGGTGACAGAAGCGGGCTGCGCTTCTCTCCAGGGGCAAACTCAGAAGCATCAAATCGGAAGTTGAACGTGTACTCAGGTGTCTTGGGCACCAAGACAACAGCTTTAGGTTCCTGTTCAAGGTGTTGTTGATCGTCGTCGTCGTCTTCTTCTTCTATGACTTCGGGGGGATTGATGCAGGGGAAGTAGTTATGGTGCTTACGTTTTGGGACGTGGAAAAAAACAGGATTGGGACTGTTGCTGCAGGAGAATTCGTATTCCTGTAAGCCGAAGCTACCACGTGTGACGCGTTTGGAGTGGTGGTGATGGGAAACGAGGTTGCTGAGGGATTTTCTAAGCAGCTTGCCTCTCTTCATCATCAAATTCATGTCCATCATCAACTTCCTCTTGGATATTAATCCCTTCCTTATCATAAAGAATGTGATCCTCAACACATTCCATAGCCTCTTGGCTATAACTGGTGCACGTGCGTGCACCTCCATGGCACAAAAAACAAACAATCTAGGATATAACTTTGAGCTTACAGGCTCTAACAAACAACAAACTGAATTATGAATTATAACAACAAAACATAGTTCTGAAGAAATAAAAAGAGAGATAATAGTTTCAGGTAGCTAGACAGAATGCTAGATAGACTTGATTAGAAGATGGGTTTTCTGGTTTCTGCGAGGTTTGCTAGACCTCACAGAAGAAACGAAAACCCTTTTGAGAGAAAATTGAAGTGGGAGGGCTGGGAATTTATATATAAACGTAAAGGGTGAGAGGGGTAACAGCAAAAAGATTTATCTAAAGAAAGAGAAGTGTTGATGTTTTTTCAAGGAAAAAAAATGTTAATTAAAGAAGCAATGATGGAGAAAGGGAGTGAAAGAGGGACCTCAAGCTCTAGAACCAGAAGATATTAAAAATGGACCCAACAACCGCTCCCCCGCGCTGCCTTTTGTTTTAAGACAGAAATCAAAGGAAAAAAGAAAAAAAAAAGAAGCCAACAATGATCATGGTAAGTGAAGAGAAATTTATTAGTTGAGGTGTTGAGTTCATTACAGCTAACACAGTGTCTTTGAAATTGAATAAAGGGAGCAGTGGGGCTACTGCTTGCTTTTTCAACGGCACACAATCAATGATCTCGCTAGCTAAGTTTGGCCAAAGCTAAACCAAGGCAACAGGGCAGGAGCCTCTCCATCTTTCTCCAAATAATCAAAGATCCATTCATGTTCAACACCTGAATTTGCTGATAAATTTACCACTTAAACTACTGATATTACTAGCACTTGTATCCTCTTCAGTTTTGATGTTAAATGCCTTGACTCAAGGTTTCAAGTAAGATGAAGGTAAAACAGACATTTGATCCACATTCCCCTTCCTATCCGTGTTGGCCTGCTGCTATCTTATCCTCCAACAATTTGTGGAAAATGGGTTTTTTTTTTTCTTACTTCTTTATTAGTATTTGATCTCCATGGGTTCTTCCATGAATTACTTGCGGTTCATGATTGGCCACTTAAGACGAAGATGGAATCAGAAAAAGGAAACGAAAGAAGTTGGTGGCCGCAGTTTGGATGAGGCCCTCATTGATTTTAAGCCCGTTTTTCATTTTAATTCAGATTAAGGCATTATGCTGCCACCCTGCCACTAAGCAGATTATGTCTCCGGGGAAATGAAGATAAGGGGCGATGGAACAAAGACTGTTGGAGTTTCCTGCCACGGAAAGAAGCTCTTTACCGATGAAGAAGGTGCACATATGACCCCAACTGGTTTTGCCAATTCCTCCTAACCAACTTGCTATGTTTTAATTTCATGAATTTTGCGAGAAAAAGACAGAAATATTGAATGTAGAAATGAACTATATATAGATCAAGGCATCATGAATCACAATGACAGAGAATTTGAACTTTGAATTTCATCCCTCCTTAAACATTTTAGCAAGTTGCTTTAAGTAATTAAGTTTCCTCCCTTGAAACCAAGGAAGATACAGCCTTGTTTTGTAAAAGCAGTTTTCAGCTAGAAAAAGTATTGGAGGATGCTTTCTTTTCCTTAACACAATCAAAAAGATATCTCCCAAAAGACGCTTCAACGGTAAAATTTGAATAGAAAACTACCCACCCCTCCACCGACGGCTCAGGACATGTGGCTACCCTTGCAAATGCAGAATCTCCCACCCATTTGGTCATTGCACATGCTAGCAGCAGCTGCCATGCCTGTGGAAAGCAAAGACTTAACGATTGCCCTGATTAAACAAGTTTAATTGCTTAGCCATTTGCCAGTCAGCCCTGTCTGTTTGATTTGAGATCGATGTTCATCTGATAAACTTTAATTCTTTTTATTCGATAACAAGTAGTAATTTATTTATCCAAAACACCAAGCTGAAACAGCAGAAGAACGTGAAGAAAAAAAAGGGTCAAGAGTTCATCTCAACATCAATTACTTCACCTACCATTAGCTTGAAAGATTCGATAGTTTTTCCTAATGGAAGGTTAAGATTAATGACACATTTTGATAATAAGCAGATTGATCTTGTGGTTGGGCTGACAGACAGCACTCCTCTTTTGCACTAAACAACAGGCTACCACTTGTACAATTGTTTGGCAGATACGAAAAAATCAAACATTGATAAAGAAAATTCAAGTATGGGAAAGGAAAAAAAAAGAAATACTATACATTTCTTCTTTTGGGGTAAGGTATTGGCCCGACTTGATTCACCAACTCCTAGCTTCAAGTCAAATCTGAAAGCAGCTGTAACCAGGCTGTGTATGCGGGCAGCCTTTTTCTGTTAAACAATTAAATTAATCAACAAAACTCTCTCATATGTCGCACAAGAAATATCTAAGAAACATGGAGCTTTGATGATTGAAGTCTCCTCCTTTCTTCTCCCGTTTGAAATTATTGAGGTACGGGAACAGGTTTACTTTCTGTAATCCCTTTTTGTTTTCCAATTACAGCTTTGGGTTGGAATTTGCCACGAAGAGCATACCCTCTTCCCCTAGCTTCTTAGGGTCTCGGCCAGACATCACTCACTTTTCCAATACATTCTTTCACTAAAATCTTGCCATAGGATATGATCAACATTGCAAACTATTATCATGTTATAATTTGTCGCTGGTTTGGGAGATGTTTTTGCTGCTAGCAGCTTGTTCCTTTTTGTAGCAGGATTCCTGAGAATTTTTCTTTTTCATTTTTTGGTATAGTATGGAAATGAAGACTTAGGGGTTAAGTTTTTGATAGGCAACAAGAATCATGGTAATTTCACATCATTCTGTGCAGTTGAAACCAAAACATTATGGGCATCTGGTACTCTTTTGACTGTCAGGAATTAGATTTCCCAAAGCCACAGGACCTGCTCGATGGCTTTCTGGCTTACGAACTTGCCGCGTGTGTCGAACGACCAACACAACTGGATTAAGCAAAACCATTCACCCTACGAATAATAATTTGATAACAACTGGGCCAGCTCTCTTGACCCTCTGCCCTGCTCTGTTACAGGGAAACTACTAGGACTAATTATTAAAGGCTGAAGCCAAGGTAGTCTGTGGTTGTTTTTGTCACTACAACACCCCCCACAAAACCACTATCAATAAAGTTAGCTGAAGACTAAAGTTTCCAGATATTATAAGTATAATTCGGTAAGCACAAACAACTGTTTTTGTACTGATCTGCTCTTTGCGCAAAATCGTAACCAGCAAAGGAAATTGGTGGTGGGCATAAAGCCCATAATTGAGCAGCAGTGTGTGGTTGTTGTAAGTGTCATAACTAATTTTTGCATGCAGACCACATTAATAAACAAGTGAAGTTTGAAACTTCTAACATTGTCTTTCTTCTAATATTTATTTAGGGTTCTTTTTTTAAATGGGTCTTATGCATATCGTGTTTTTGACAATAGACCTCCTCATAATTTTAATTATTTTTAGCCAAGAGAATTAAAATTTAGATAAAATTATCCTTAATGAAATCGATCAATTTATTTGACTCCGCGTCTCAACCCGAAACCTATTAACGGGTCAAGTATGTTTAGGTTTATGCTTCAAATTGACTCATATTTTTTGAGCTTTCCTCACCAGACTATTCATCTCTGGAGTGTTCCTTATTAGAAAGAAAAACGTTTAAGCATTTTGAGCATTTTGGAGTAGTTTTTGATACACGAAGAAAACTTGTGAGTGTTTTGAGCATTTTTAAGCATTTTAGAGTGATTTTTGATATATGAAGAAAAAATTTTGAACATTTTGAGCATTCATATTCATTAATTATGTTGTTAAATGGAATATGGTGTATCGTTTGAAGTTGTTGATCTTGTTAAATGGAATTCAGTAGTTTTGGTGATTTTTGAGAATTATGTGACTAGTTTTTAGGCATTACATGATTGACTTTGGGCATTGCATGACTAATTTTTGATAAGGCATTGCATGACTAGTTTCTAATAAGGCATTGCGTGACTGACTTTGGGCATTGCGTGACTAGTTTTTGATAAGGCATTGCGTGACTAGTTTCTGATAAGGCATTGCGTGACTAGTTGATAGGCATTGCGTGACTAACTTTGGGCATTGCGTGACTAGTTTTTGATAAAGCATTGCGTGACTAGTTTATGATAAGACATTGCGTGACTAGTTTCTTATAAGGCATTGCATGACTAGTTGATAGGCATTGCGTGACTTGTTAGTAAGGCATTGCGTGACTAGTTAGTAAGGCATTGTGTGACTTAGGTATTACTTAAAAATCAGTCACGTAATGTCTAAAATCTAGTCACGTACTGCCTAAAATCAATCACGTAATGACTAAAAACTAGTCACACGATGATTAAGTCACGCAATATCTAAAAATCAGTAAACTCAATTTTAGGGTTCTATGAATAAACTAATAAACTCAAGAATCTAAAACACATACTTTTTTTTTTGCTAAGCCATGAAATTGTCCATTTCATAAAAGATAGGTTACAAAACTCCATAACCCTCCAAAGCAAGAGAAAATACATCCCTATCGGGAGGCCTTGCTCACTCCCCTTATACAAAAAAAAAAAAAATACCCTCTTTACAAAATATTCCCTAAACAATTTCAACTCAAAATCCCATAAAAAAAAATCAAAATCCCTAGCAAACATGCTTAACAATCATTCCAATCCTAGACACAACAAAATTGTGAACCACCATAAAACACATCAAATATACTTTAGCTGTTCTTTTTCCCTGAGTAAAATCGCTGCCTGCAAAGAGCAAAATTGTTGTTCATCACCCTTAAGAACCTCAAGATCCACCATCCAAAAAAATAAAACAAAATGAGAAAGAGCTTGATGCCATCTTTGCGAATTGGATGGCGAGATAGACATATTGGAGTAGAGAGAGAAATTGAGATTTAATTTTGAAATTTTTATCTGGATGGCGGGAAAGAGAAAACTGAAACCATTTTAATTTGTTTGAAATTGTTTAAAGGGTATTATTGTCAAGTCATGCCAAAAATTGACCAAAAATAGTTAAAATTATAAAAAATGATATTTTTGAATTGGGCTTATCAGGAAGGTTATTTCTCAAAAATTCCTCATTTGTTTATTTAAACAAGGAGAGAGCTTCTCAGTTGTTACACGGTATCAGTAGGAATAACACCAACAGCTCCTTGTTTTAACAGTTCAATTACAGGTTCAAGCCTTCAACTCTGTTCCTAACAGATCAACTTCCATGCAAACTAGCTCATCCTCTTGTCAATTTCATCTTTTTTTCACTTAAATTTTCAGATATTACTACTATTATGATTCAATTGAGAAGAAATTCAAATTAGACTTTGGTGAAGCGAGGAGAGGAGTGTTTGAGACGTTTCGACTGCTTTTAACTTCCATAGCTAAGCCGCTGGCTTATCTGAGTCAAAATGGACACGGTTGGGATACGGCGCCACACGCGGTGGCACGGTCGCGAAAGAGGCGACTAAGTGGATTTAGGCTAGAATCAACCCATGAACGTTCTTTTCTGCCAGAATCTTCTTAATTGATATTTTTATTATGCATTTTGTTTTCAATTCATTTTTTATTTTTATTTTTTGCTTTTATTTATTTTTATAACAAATATATAATCAGTAATAAAAATATAAATCAAATAAACCTTAATAAGAGTTCAGCACCACTTGACCCATGAAATTAAAATAGACTTAAATAACAAAAAACTCTGTGACCTAAACTTTTATTATATTAAAAAAAATCCTTATTTATTTATTTGTACTAAAAAATTATATTTTTTATTAGATCCATGTAAATTTTTAATTTTGTTGGCTTTATCTTGTTTTAAAATGACAGAATTGATTGAACTAAATATGTTCAATCAATTCACCCCTTTTGATTACTTTACTTTAAACTTATCTTTTTAATAAAATTTTAATGTAAAATTAATCATTAATAAATTTAATACAAATTGACATTTTTTATCCACGTGACATATGACATGATCAAGTGACAACTAATATAATATTTTTCCCTTTGTTGATGTCTGTCAAAGCTTTTGCATCTTATGCACAACTTGGCATCTATTATGACACACGAAAGAAAATTGAATTAAGTCTTGGTAGCATGCAATTTAAATTTTGGAAACTTATTTCAAAACAATTTTTGAAAAAATTCTCACATAACTTTGAACTAAATCAACATATAAACAACACATAACAATAACAATTAAACATGAAATATATTAAAAAATCCCAAAGAAGGCTCTACAACCACTATCAGATAATCATGCAAACATCAAGAACATAAAGCAACAAAATATAAAATTTTCCCCTCAACAAGATCAAATTTTGATTTGTTTAGCATAGATATGTCTAACTAGAATTAAAAAGATCATTTAACCTTCAAACTTTGGATGTCAAAATCTCAAGGATCAAAAGCCTGATTTTCAAAACCTTCAAGCACCAAGAAGCAAAGGGTGTCACAAAGCACAAGCTATCCAAATGTTTAACTTCCCATAATAATTAATGTAAGCAACAAGTGGGAAAATCTCTAAGGGAGAGAGGGAAGAGTCTAGACCAATTGCATGATGTTAGCTAGGGGGCTCTCAAGTTTCTTCTCAAGAATGTTGAAAGTGTTTGTGCACTTGTTGTGTTCAAGGTCAGCTTAAAGACTTTTATTTATAGGCAATTACATTAATCCTAACACTAGTAGGATCTGCATAACCTTTAAGCTATTTATAAAATTGTTCTAATTTAATTGAATTGCTTCAATTAAATCTTTGACATTCCAAACTTCTTTATAATTAAGTCCAACTTAAGTTCTCATTTTAATTTCCCACATAGTCACTATTAATGTGTGTGATGCATTAGGTTTTTAGCATATTTGTAATAAATACGAATTTTAATTCTATGCCAAATAAGATTAGATGAATCAAACCCTTTACATTCATCATCAATTCCGAATTGATCAATTCACATTTATAGATCAAGATTGACTTCTAGTAATGTGACATGACCCTTCAAATGTTAAGAAGATTCAAATTAAGTGGTTCGGCTCAACCTTTTAGTGCTTAGTCTTGCTATGTAATCTAATCCTTTCATCAACTAGTATCCTAATTAAACATAAAACATGGAACAATGTCAACTCTATCGATGCCCTAACAATGTTAACTCTTGAAATTAGTCATAGACTGTTTTAATGAAATTCAAAAACTCCTTTCTAAATATTTATTCTATCTTGGAAAAGGGTTTTATTACGTCATTTCATGTCAAGAAGCAATAGGATATTCCCTTTAGAATCAGCTAGGGTGATGAATCCTTTATTAGACATTCTTTTATATGCATATGCTTCATGCTAAACCCATCCATCCCATTGTACATCTTTGGTTAGGATTGCATAAGACAAAATCAAAGTATAATAGTCCATATACAAGATACCTTGATTATCTCAAGCATATTGATCACTTACACAATTGTCATATGACTATAAGTTTTCATGGCACTTAAGTGAAATACCAAAGGAAACTCACTACCGACAAAACATATGTTATTTTTAGTGAACTTGTTCATTCACTACAAAAAAAAAAAAGAGTTTTATTGATAGAAAAAATTTTGTTAGGAAGTTCTGTCAGTAACTACCGACAAAACATATTGATGGAATGAATTCCATTGGCAAAACAAAGGCATGCAACGCAAAGATATGATGTGAAATTTACCTTCAAAATATTTCTATCAGTAATGTCTTCCCTGACGGATTTTACTGACCACATTATTGACGGAATGTTTGGTTGGTAATTTTGTTGAAATATCGATGGAATTGTTGATGCAATGTTTTACGGTTGGAGGATTGGTCCATTATCAATGGATGTATCCGTTTGAGAGGTATTGTGAGCCACATGTAATTATTAATTTTTATTAATTTGACAATTAGAATATGACATGGAATGCTGATCTTTAGATACTTACATTATCGAAAAAAAAGGTGAAAAATTAAGCATCCGTGAAAGGATACATTTGTTAAGCATATATCATCGATGAAATATCATCATTTGGTTAAATGTACTTTGAACGTACAATCCCAATAAGAATGAACCAGGTCCCAAGGAATGATGATGGTGGAGATGTTGATGAAGCTAGTTGTCTGTCGATTTTCACTTATCCCAGTCAACGTTTAGGTCAATTCGAAAAGTGTCAATACTTAGAAAGGGATGAGTTCTATGTTGCCGAACTACATGTATTAATGAACTGTGAGGAGATATTATCGTACATTGAGTAAGTATAAGATTAACCATTAATTTAGAAAATTGTGAATTGAGAATGGTATTAATTCGTGATTTATGTTCCTATTATCTCCAAGATGTTTGACGATATGGTTAAAAGAGAATAGTACAGTATTTTCGATAAGGAATTGGAAAAAGTCTGTGATGCATCATTTCGTAATTGGTGTAAACAATATTTAAGTTATATTTAACAAGTCAATTTGATTTTGTTAATTTAATACTTCTATTAAAAAGATAAGCTTAAAGTAAAACTACCAAGAGGGGGGTGAATTGGTTATTTAGTAAAAAATCTTCTTTTTTAGTAAATTAGTTCATATATGAAAGAATGAAACAATAAAATAGAGTATAAACTTAAGTGTTCTTTTCAAAGATATCCCTCATGCATAAGGTGTTTTTGAAAATAGCCTGCCCTATAATTTTAACTATTTTTAGCCAAGAGAAATTAATTTTGGATAAAATTACCTTTAATGAAACTGACCCATATATTTGGGTTAGTTTTTTATCATTGCAATTACTTAGCTTTCCTTGACAGAGCATTCATCTTTAGAGCATTTTTTGCTAGAGCATTCCTCATCAGGAAGAAAAACCTTTGAGCATGTTGAGCATTTTGGAGTAGTTTTTGATCCACGAAGAAAAACCTTTGAGCATTTTGAGCCTTCCTTAACAGGTAGGTATATTCGTTGATTATATTGTTAAATGGAATAATATGTGTTATTTGAAGTTGTTGATTTTGTTACATGGAATTTGATAGTTTTAGTGGTTTTTGGGTTGAACGTTGATAGGGCATGTGTGATTGGTTGATAGGGCATGCGTGAGTAGTTTTAGGCATTGGGTTTAAGCATTTTAGGCATTGCACGACTGGTTGATAGGGGATTGCATGATTAGTTTTTAGGTATTACGTGACTGGTTGATAGGGAATTGCGTAGTTGGTTTTTAGAGCATTGCCTGATTGGCATGTAGGCATTGGGTGATCAATTTTTAGATATTATGTGACTAGTTTTTAGAGCATTGCATGAGTAGTTTTTAGGTATCACATGATTGGTTGATAGACATTGTGTGACTGGTTTTTAGTCATTACGTGACTAGTTACATGACTAGTTTGCAGGGCATTGCGTCATTGGTTTTTAGGCATTATGTGATTGTTTGATACAACATTACGTGATTGATTTTTTGTTATTGCATGATTGCTTGATAGGGCATTACGTGATTGATTTTTAGGCATTGCGTGATTGGATGATAAGCATTGCGTGACTGATTGATAGGACATTGTATGACTGGTTTTTAGGCATTGCATGACTGCTTGATAAGGCATTGCGTGATTGGATTTTAGTCATTGCGTGACCTATATTAAGCTTTTTTCCTCGTTCTCCACATACACCTCTTTTTCCACTTTGAACTTTTTTTTTGTTCAACATTTTATTTTCTCTTTTTTGTTTCTTTCTTTTTCATCAAATTTCACACCTCAGAACTTATTTCTTTGTATTGTAAGTAGATGGGTGATTTTTATCACTAATTTTTGAATTTTTGAATTTTTCAACAATTTCACCTTTTTCTACCTTCTCATCAACTAGCTCAATACACTTCCTAAAACAATACAGATGCTTAGGAGTGAAGGTTGTAAAATTGAGAATTTTATCTTAAGGCTAGGTTCCATTATTATGTGGTTTAACAAGGAAAAGGGAAAAATAGGCTTAAAAGGGTTTACTGGAAGCAAAATTTAACACGGTTAGTTTAAAAGGCTCAAACGGTCCAAATATGGCATAAATCATCTTCTTAAATAAGTATTGCCTAGGATTTCGCCTTAAAAGAGAATCAAGTAAATTCTAAAATTCTTGACATAATCTAAAATTCACATAAATATAATTCTTCTTTAGATATGCACAATAATTCAAAGCAAAAGATATAGTGCTCAATATATGTGGAAATCACATCCTAACAATGATACTAAACAAAAGAATTTAGCATGAACCAAACAATATCCATATTTTCCAAGAGCTAAAGATACAAGACAACTAAATTTTCATCATTGGATAAGGAAATCAATGAAAAATTTGACATTCATTATTCTAAATCCTAAAATTTTCAAACAATCATAATGAAAAGTAAATGACAAACTATCCTAATTAACTTAAAAGTTAAATAAACTTGCAAATAAAATTAAATCCTAAATTTCTATAAAATATCCACCATCAGAAAACTATTTGCTCCCCCAAAACTTAGATCAAACATTGTCCTCAATGTTAGAAAAATAAAGAAAAGGTGAAGGAATACTCCTTTAGTAGGTAGATGATTCTTGAGAAGCTTCAGTCTTCCTCTTGATCTTCCTCATTATCACCAATACCTATGGGAGGTAAATTTTTTTTTTTACTACAAAAAGAAAATAAATAAAGATTAATATAGAAATATAAATAAATAAAATAAAAATAACTGAAAAGAGAAAATATGAGTTTCGAAAGCTTGGGTTGCCTCTCAAGAAGCACTTCTTTATAATCACTAGCTTAACTATGGTACCCCTTTCTGCACTTTTTCACCACCATAATAAGGCTTGAGGCTTATTCCATTAGCCATGAATGTTCTAGCAACCTCACTAGCGATTTCTATGATACCACAAGAATAGACCTTAACCACTTTAAAAAGACCCAACCATTTTGATTTGCGTTTCCGTGGAAAAAGCTTGAAGCATGGATTGGAAAGTAACAAAACTTGTTGTCCAACCTTAAAATTTGTTGTAATTATAATTGGAGGATAATCCTTATGAAATTCCTTTTTAGCCAACTTATCAATTGAATCCACTTTATAGCAACTATGTGTATAGGGATGCTTAGTTGCATTGAACAAATTAAACACTACTTCCTCTTGTCCAACTTTGAAAGTTGTTTTGCCATTCTTCCCATCTATGATTGCCCTTGCTGTAGCCAAGAATTGTCGTCCCAAACTAAAAGGAATTTGTTAGCACATCAGATAATCCCTTAGTTTACAAGCGATTCACACATCGGAAGTATAAACTAAATCAACATATCTGATTGGTTGCTAGTAGTTTATTGTTAACAGTTTCATTGTGGTTCATATTTTATTGTTAGTGGTAGTTTTCCATTTCATGTTGTTCGAGGTTGTGTCTCCACCCTATTTTATTGTTAGTGGTAGTTTTCTATTTCATGTTATTGAAGGTTGTGTCTCCACTTTTCCACTTTCCTGCTTTAAGGGTGGTTATTCCACCAAGCTGTAGTTAAAAAGGAGTGAAGTTAATAAAAGAGGTTGTCCAGAATCTATTCAAGTTTTTGAGTACTTAAAACTCAAGAGATCTACAGGTTCTCTCTAACGAGCCAACACTACAAACATAGGTTGAAAAAAGAAACCTTCTACCCAAGTACCTAGCAAACATCATGTAATACCCCGCACCCTCGTTGGACACAAATAAGACCTTATTGATCAAACGAATGATCGTTTGATGTGAATTGGCATGCTAAAGAGCGGCAAAGGATGAAAGGAACGTTTTAGAATAAAATGCTTTGTGCGTGCAGGAACAACAATTAAATAATAATATTTTCGTTGGAGAGGAATTAATAAGCTAAAGGATGATTCGGAAGTAAATCGAGATGTAATGATGTGTTTCAGGATCAAAGAAGGCAAGTGAAAATTTTTGAAATAAAATAATATTTTATTCAATAAAATAATATTAAAATATTAATATTTTACATGTTGTCTGAATCAGTCATGAAAAATGGGATATGACTAATTTNCTTTGTTGTACCTCTAGGTACAATACCGACTTTTGTAAATTTTTCGAGACACTCTTAGCATGCAAACATGTTATCCATCACATGTATGTCATGACAAGTATTTTATAAGGTCGGGCTTGACAACGAAGAAGTAAAGAAGAATTTTGAAGGAAAATGATGATAATTGTGTTAGCGTGATTTTATTAAATCGGGCTAACGCGGGTAAGTAAATATTTAAATATTATGGTGACACCGTGTTGAAATGCGATCTCGATATTTTGATTCTACTCGTGTAAGAAAAGGAAGATAGAAGTAAATTAGAATTTTTACACATGTCAAAAGAATTAATTTTAAAATATGAAAATTTGAGGGAGGCATGTTAAATAAAATGAAAATAAAATGGATGATAAAATAATAAAGAAAAGATGTTGAAAAGTCAAACAATATTTTTATATGTACATGAGTGGCCACATGAGTCAAGAATGGAATGAGGACAAAAACAAAAGAAAGGAATAAAGATGGAATGGGGGGCCGGCCACAAGAATAAAAGAAAGAAAGGAAGAAAGACAAAAAAAAAAAGCAAAAAAAACAAAAGAGAAGAATGTAGAAATGATGGTGGGGCTAGCCATGTGAGATGAAAGAAATGAAAAAAAGATAAAAGAGACAAAAGAGAGGAAGTCGGTTGAGAGTAGGAGAAGAAAAATAAAGGAAAGAACCAAAAGCCGAGAAAAAGAAAGGAAAGAAGAACCGTGGGAGAGGAAGGAAAAAGAAAGCTTTTGCCGTAATTTTTGGAGGAAGAAGAAAGCTGAAAATTTGTGAGGTAAAAAGCTGATTTTTGCTACACTTTGACAGAGAAAATTTAGTGCTTTTTGGAGGGATTTTGGTGCTGGAAATTTAAAGCTTTTGCTGCTGAATTTTGAGGTTATGTTGCTGGAAATTTTTGGAGATTTTTACTACCATTGAAGGACAACTTTGGCTGCTGAAAATTTGACCTGTTTGCTACCAATTTGTGAAAAAAAAAATTTGAACTGTTTGCTGGTAGTTTGTATAAGAAAATTGGACAACTTTGTGCTGCCAAAATTGAGAAGTTTTGTTGTTGGAAATCTGCTAATATTATAGCAGAAAATGGCAACAAAAAAGGTGAAAAAACGAGGCTTTTGGTGACCGATTTTGAGAGGAAAGGAAGAGAGGAAGCCACGGTGGTGAAGGGAGCGACGGGCTGGAAAGAAAAAAAAAAGAAACGTGAAAGAGAGAAAAAGAAAAGAAAATAAATAGAAAATAAGTGGGCATGGCCCAATAGGAAATAAAAAAAAATGGGCTTAACCCAAATAGAAAAAATGGAGAAGCCCATGGAGAAAGCCCAATGGTAAGTTAATGTTATATTTTAAGGTTTAAGGGTAGTTTAATATTGTGCATATTTTGGATGAAAAATATGCAAGTTGCTTAAGAAATTTTTAATTAAGTTGCTACCCATACAAATGTGTGATTAAGTATACTGAGTTTAAATTGTTGCTAGAAAAGTTTGTCGTGGAGGCGTGCCGAACGAAGTATGTGACCGACAAATAGGAATAATTATATACGCGTACGAATCAATAGTGAAGTAATATCCCACTATTATGAGGTGAGTAGGGGGTGTCAATTTTAAAAATTTCATATATATATACATGTACGTATATTTTACGTGAAGTGCCAAATTTATGGAAAACATGCGTTGATAGAATTTTAAGAAATTGCGAGTGTAATTTATTTTTAGAAATCATTTGAAATATATATGTATATTAGACGTAAATTGTTTTAAACCGGGAAACAAGCTTTTCGAAAAGATTTACATCAAAGGAAATTGTGCCTTATTGTTTGTGTGGTGTGCATTCATGAAATTTATTACATATTCACCATGTTATTTTGATACAAAATATCATGCAAATATTTACAATGAACATTTTACGAAAAGAAAGTTTTAACGTGATGTGGGGACTGATATTTTGAGAAAGATTTAAAATATCCCCTTGAAGATCAAATTTAAATTCTTTTAAAAGGTGATTTCATTTTAACAAAGAAATTCAAGAGTAATTGGAGACTGCTACTTATTGTGTTATAAATTATATTTTGAATTGAATAGGTTATGATAATATTGGCATGAATGGTTGATTTGGTAAATGTGCTGAAAAAGTATGTACTGTTGATTTTCCTTGAGAGGTTGTAAAATAAAACAATTGCCATGTCATGCTGTTGAATTTTATTGAATTGGTAGGTTATTGATTAGTCGCTGCAGTGGACGGGTTCCGTGGACTAGCCTATTAGAGGGGCACGGTAACCCTATTATATTCATACGTCAGTATGAGAGGCGCGGTTGGATAACTCCTGAGGTTAAAACTTTAGAGTTCACTTCACGCCAAACCACCACGTGAGGGTGAACTCAGCCAACGCCAAGGAACGACTATGTTTTCAAAATAAAAATATGATTTATGCGTACATGACTTTTTAACAGCCTTGGCGGATTCGGTTGGGATAGCCCCAAGCCAAGGTATCCCTGACAACCGAGTATGAAAATGATTTTGGCACAAGCTAAGTTTTTAAGAAAGTCATAAGCCATGTTGCTTATTTTTGACAAAAATGTAATGGTTTTATATGAGTTGAAATAAGTTTTAATATTATGAATTATATTTCTCTGCATGGTGAAAGTGGAATTAAACTGTTTTCGTAGCTCCCCTATTTGTTTATCTGTGAAATGGATCTGTAATTCCTCGCATATGGGGCGAGTTTTGATTTGGGCATGATTTTAAATATTATTTGGTTTCGCGTGGAGCTTGCTAAATTTTATTGATTTGATTTGAAAATGTTTATTAATATATTTTGATGTGAAAAATTTTATTACCTCGATTATTTATACTTTATAAGAAATTCTCGATTTTTATATAAGGCACAAACCCTCGTTTGAAACGAGTTGCTTTGATAATCTTGCATTTTTATATTCAACTGATCTACCGTTTGCTTGTTTCCCATCTACGCCCTACTCGCTAAGTTGATGATTATCACTGAGTTTATAAGACTCACACCCTTTTATTTCCCCTTTTGCAGATAGGGATCAGCCTAGCGTGGAGTCAATGACGCGTTCGGTCCACCGTGAATAGGTAAAGGCATCTCCTAGCAATTTATTTCGAGTCGCTCTGCTGTTAGAGGTCAAGTCGTACATTTTATTTATTAAGTTATAAACGAATTCTAAATTTTTATATAAGTATTAATTTGGAGATTATAAATTTTAATGCATATACTTACGAATAAAAGGCAAAACTTTGTATTGATTTTTATATTTATGGTTCAATTTAGTATATGAAAGTATCAATATTATATGGTGATTGAATGTAGTGGATTAATGAGCAAATTCTAGACAGGTTTGTTCGAGACTTGACGGGTCTTTTTTTGAAATCTTGGATGCCGGCAGCGACTGCGGAGAGGTCGCTGCGATAGTGGTATCAGAGCCTATTGCGACAGTCGCTGCCATGACCACCACGCTTGTGTTAGCACATCCTGATTTTTCTCAACCATTTACTATTGAGTGTGATGCTTCTTACACTAGAATTGGTGCGAGTTTATTGCAGAATAATAAACCAATCGCATTCTTTAGTAGGGCCATGGCAATGTGACATCGGTATTTACCAGCTTATGAAAGGAGCTCATTGGTCTTGTTAAGGCCATCAAATACTGGCGCTCTTATTTATGGGGAAAACACTTCATAGTTCACACCGATCACTATAGTTTCAAGTTCTTATTGGAGCAAAAACTATTGACACCACCATAGCAACACTGGTTGGAAAAAATCTTGGGCTATTCATTTTTAGTAGAATACAAGGCTGGTCGATACAACTCTGTAGCCGATGCTCTATCTCGGAGAGATTCCGATGGGGCTGTCCTTCTTGCCATATCCATTGCACAATTGAGCCTATTTGATGAAATTTGTCATGAACAACAAAATTCACCTGAAGTCCAAAGTTTAATCTCTAGTGTCCAAGACGGTACTACTGCTAAACTGTGGAGCTTCAAACAAGGGCTACTATTTTATAAACATCGGGTTTATTTAGCCCCTAATTCTCCTTCCATCCAGACAGTCATGACCTCTTTACACAACCAAGGGCATGAAGGGTATCAAAAAACTTTCTTCTGCATTGCCAAAGATTTTCACTAGAACAACATGAAACACTATATCTGTGACTTTGTCCGTGCTTGCAGTATTTGCCTTTGTCACAAAATAGAAACTTTGCAACCTGCTAGTCTTCTTCAGCTGTTACCAATGCCTAAGCATGTATGGCCTGACATTTCATTGGACTTTGTGGAAAGCTTGCCTAATTCACATGGTAAAAATGTCATTTTGGCGGTTGTGGATCGTTTCTCTAAATATTGTCATTTATTGCCAGCTGCTTACCCATATTCAGCTGTTAGTATTTCAAGACTTTTCTTTGACAATATTTTCAAAGTACATGGGTTACCTGAAACAATGGTGAGTGACAGAGATGTCACCTTTACAAGTGCGTTTTGGAAGGAACTTTTTCGTCTTAGCGGAACCAAGCTTTATATCAGTTCTGCTTACCACCCCTAATTAGACAGCGAAATAGAAGTTGTCAATCGAACTGTGGAGATGTACTTAAGATGTTTTACCAGTGCTTATCCTACCAAATGGATGGATTGGTTGTCTTGGGCTGAGTATTCATATAATACTAGTTTTCATTCTTCGCTACAAACCACACCTTTTGAAGCTGTGTATGGGCGACCACCGCCGCACCTACTATCCTATTGTCTTGGAATTTCCAAATTGGATGTTGTGGATTAGGCCTTATAATCTCGAGATATGATCCTTAAATCATTAAGGCAGAATTTGTTGCATGCCCAACATAAGATGAAAACCATTTATGATTCTAAGCACTGTAATATTGAATTTCAAGTAGGGGACAAGGTTCTTTTACGATTACAGCCATATCGACAGCTCTCCTTGGCTAATCGTCGTTACCAAAAACTGTTGCCAAGGTTCTATGGTCCTTTGACAATTTTGCACTGTCTTAAACCTATGGCTTATAAGTTGGAGTTCCCTCAAGGTACTAAGCTTCATCTTTTATTCCATATCTCTTGTCTAAAAGTTTTTCATGAGGGGGACAATACAGTGTCCACTACACTCCTTATGGGTCTTCCAGTAGAACCCATGCCACTACTTTTGGCTGTTCTTGACCGTCGAGTCAATCGATACATTTAAGAGGTCTTGATTCACTAGCAAGACACTTCTCCAGCAGAGGCATCTTGGGAGGCTATTTCATCTATGAAAGAGTACTTCCCACACTTCAAGGCTGAGGACAAGCGCGACTTGAAGGAAGAGAGTAATGTTAGCACATCAGATAATCTTTTAGTTTACAAGCGATTCACACATGGGAAGTATAAACTAAATCAACATATTTGATTGGTTGCTGTTGGTTGCTGGCAGTATGGTGTTCATAGTTTCATTGTGGTTCCTATTTTATTGTTAGTGGTAGTTTTCCATTTCATGTTGTTGGAGGTTGTGTCTCCACCCTATTTTATTGTTAGTGGTAGTTTTCTATTTCATGTTATTGAAGGTTGTGTCTCCACCTTTCCACTTTCTTGCTTTAAGGGTGGTTATTCCACCAAGCTGTAGTTAAAAAGGAGTGAAGTTAATAAAAGAGGTTGTCTAGAATCTATTCAAGTTTTTGAGTACTTAAAACTCAGGAGATCTATTCAAGGTTTGGTCGTTGAAAGATCTGCAGGTTCTCTTTAATGAGCCAGCACTACAAACATAGGTCGAAAAAAGAAACCTTCTACCTAAGTACCTAGCGTACTTCAAACTAAACCAAACCTTTCCACACACCGTCCCATAACTTGATTCGTTTTAAGGGACTGTATTAAAATTGCAACATCATCTTCCATCTCATGCACAACGAAGTCCATTGGAATGTACAACTTCCTAACTTTAACCAAGACATCTTCTATAATCCCAACAGGACACCTGATTATTTTGTTTGCTAATTGCCAAGAAATTGTAGTAGGTTATATTTCATTAAGTCCAAGTTTCCTAGCAATAGACAAAGGCATTATTGAAACACTAGCACCCAATCACATAAAGCTTTAGAAACTTTAAAACTACTATTAGTGCAAGGAAAAGAAAAACTCCTGGATCCTTAAGCTCTGGTGGAAGCTTATTTTGAAGTATGGCGCTACACTCCTCAATAAGTACAATTGTCTCAAAGTCTTCAAATTTCCTCTTTTTGGTAAGAATGTCTTCCAATAATTTAACATAACTTGGCATTTGTTCCAAAGCTTCAACAAAAGGAATATTAATGCGCAACTTTTTCAATACATTAAGAAATCTTTGGAATTGTTTGTCAGGTTTTTGTTTATGAAAATGATAAGGAAAAGGTGGTGTGGGTGTGGGTACAGGTTTTAATTGTGAATTTTCTGCACTTAGTTTTGCACTAGAATTTTCAACCATGACATTTCTTTTAGCATCTTTTACAACATTGAGTTCCATTTCTTTTCCAGAAAAACTTATCCAAATTTTTGGATTTAAAATCACTACTACTTACCTCTTTTCCACTTCTTAATGTGATTGCATTGCAATGCTTTTTACCTATTTTTTTTGGATTGGGTTCAATGTCATTATGTAACATACCTTGAGGTCTACTATTGAGAGCATTAGCAAGTTAGCCCATTTGTGTCTCAAGATTTCTAATTAATGTTGCTTGACTTTGAATGATGGCATCATTTTTTGTAATGTAGGCATTAGTCTTTGCCATGAAGACATCATTCTTTGTCATGAATGTCATGAACATCTCATCCATTAAAAGCTTTTTCTTTGGCATAGGAGCTTTATCTTGTGGTTGAAACCCCAAAGGAAAATTTAGCTTAGGAGCTAATGAAGATGATTGTTTGTTGTTCCAAGAAAAATTAGGATGATAACTCCAACTAAGATTATAAGTGTTGGAATATGGATTATTTTGCTACATATTAAAATTTCCAACAAACTGTGTAGATTTAGTAGTAATAGGACATTGATCACTAGGATGCCTATCTCCACATAACTCACATGTTGAAAAAAGACTCTTAATAACATTGACACCTAATGTATCAATTTTTTTTTGGTGAGAGTAGCTGATTGTGAAGTCAAGGCATTAATTGCATCAAGCTCATGAATACTAGTAACTTTTTTGGCACCCAATCTTTCAGATGGCCACTAGTAATTATTGGAAGCCATCTCCTCAAGCAAATCATAGGCCTCATCAATGGATTTACTCATAAGTGCACCTCTAGCTACAACATCAATGGTGGTTCTAATAGGTCCTAGCAAACCATTATCAAAAATCTGAACTTACAGCCATTTAGGTAACAAATCCTTGTATCTTTCTTTATACCTCTCCCAAGCCTCAAACAGTGATTTAGAATCAAATTGCTTAAAAGAGGTGATGTCATTACGCATCTTTGCAGTCATAGCAAGTGCAAAGAGTATTGTTAAGAATTTCTGAGCTAAATCATCCCAAATACTAATAGAACTAGTGTGAAATGAATTTAACTAGCCTTTTGCTTTATCTTTCAATGAGAAAGGGAAAAGCCTCAATCTTATGGCATCATTAGTAACACCATTAGCCTTGAATGTGATGTAAATTTTCAGAAAATTTATAATATGAGCATTAAGATCATCATTAAGCAAACCCCTAAAACTGAATAGAAGTTTGAATCATTTGAATGATTGCTGGCTTAATTTCAAAGTTGTTAGCTTGAATAAGAGGTCTTGGATACTAGAGTGGAGACCTTGTACTAGTGCGATAGCATATTCCCTTAAAGACTTGGTCTCTTCCCCTTGTTGATCAACCATTGCTTTGCTTTGAGTAGAAACTTGTTAATTTTTCCTCTGAATTCTTTGAAAGTCTTTTTGATTTCTGGATTAAAAGGAACAACTTCCAAATTTCTAGCTGTTTGCATACAATGACCAAAAGTACCTAAAATGTAAAGAAAAAGTTTGAAGTAAGATTAAGGATGCTTGATATTGACATTAACAAAAAAGAATAAAAATCAAATTCCCTTGCAACGTCGCCAAAAACTTGTTGATTTCTCACGTAAGTGCATGTATCGTAAACAAACAATATAGTGATAAAGTAGAGTATCATTTCCATAGAGAATTTGTTCATAATTATTAAGTACTAAACTTGTCACACCTTAATTTTATTCATACGAATTAAAGAAATTAAAAGAACTAAAACTAAACTAAGCTAAAACACAACTTGTAATAAACTAATTAAAATCAATAAATCAAAAGCCTAGAACCACAATATCCCTTCATTGTTTCATCTGAATTTCTTTTATTTTTCCTTCACTTACAAGATAAGTTTGAGTTATTAACCTGGAGTTCTAAATCTTTTATAAGTCTCTTCCGATGTTCTTATACAAATATCTACTTAACCAATTTATTATAGTTTTATGAAAATTGAATTAAGAAATACTCCTTAACTGCCAACTCTAATCGTGGTTGCATATGGCTTGTAAGTGTATTCCTACCCTACTTGTAAATTAAATCAATCATCTCATGTAATTGATATTGATCATATGCTATTTCATCCATACCTACACTAAACTCCCCCTCCCAGTTCTGTTTAGGTTTTCAAATCAATCTAATTGGTGACTAGTTCAATTAGAAGCATTAAGAACAAAATCGAAATAAACAACTCAAACATTATCAATCATAAGCAAGAAAAAATATTAAAAACTCAAACTACGCATTGGGTTCAATTGCGATTCTAGATTAAAAACTTAGTTAACGATAATGTCTAAAAACATCATAAAAAAAGAGAGTAAACATCAAATCTAAACAAGAAAGTAAAAAGAAAACGAAAGAAGAGGAAAACTCTAATGATTTGAAGATTGACGATCCACAATTCTTCCTGTGATTCCCCTCTTTCATCCTAGCTTTAATGCCTTTTTTTCTTTAGAAATCTCTTGCTTAATTCCTACTAAATCGTGCTCTAAATCAGTGCTTTAATAGGCCTTGAAACCGAGTTGAAATAGAAGTCAAAATCCTCTCAAAATCTTGTCTCTATAATGGGGGCCACGGCCTTAAGTTTCCTAGGTCCAAAGTGTGACCTTTAATTAGGGGGTCGCAGCCTCGGGAGTTGGGGGCAGCGGCCTCGAAGGCATCTCTTGATTTTCCATGTTCTACTGCATTATTCCTATTTTCACATGATTTTTGAACCTTTTCCAAGCTATACTGGGCAAAATGGTAAACATGAAAGTTGTAACTCTGCATCTTGTATTTCCAATGGTTTAAGAATTACAACATTTGGATTTTTGTAGTGGGAGATATGCTTAAAATACCACAACACATGCAATGAAAGTATGCACCTAGAATGCAATTTCCCTCTTCCATTTATAGTACTTCTTTAAACCACATCTACAAAAGTATAATTTAATCAATAACAGTTTTTCTTAAGCAATTTAACATCTAACTTAGCTTAAAATAATCTAAATTCAATTAACCCAACATAATAAACTATAATTAAATAAATAACTAAAAACACGTAAAATCTATGCAAAAACTCAAGAACCTAGCAACTTAATGGCTAAAATTATGACCAAATAACTTTATATCGTAGAGTTATCACCCTCCATGCCACAGTTCAGTCCCAAGGTCAACTCCTTGCCATTAGGGGTCGACCTTTCAATTCCAAACTTGTAAAAATTCATCCATTTGACTTCCTTTTTAAACCATTCTTTCAACCATTTTTGATCTATGAATATAACACAATAATATGGAGAGATTTATATCAAATGACAAGGAAGTTTTATTGATAATCGTCATCAACATAAGAATCATAAAAAATTCAAGTTCTTTCAAAATTTTCACATGTAAAATTGAGGTATCACATACTAAAATTGAGAAGAATTAGGACAAAGGGAAAGAAATGGAACTTGAATTACCATCAGAAATCCCTCCTCAAGAACCCATACGATCTAAGCCTACACAAGAAAAACCTTCTGGAAAAAGGAGGAAAACTATGGCAATAAAAACCAAAGTTGTTAGAAAAAGGGGTACGTTTTTTAGAAAACCTAAGCCATCCCTTAAACCTGAGCCATCATCTAAACCTGAGATACTTGAGCCTTTACATGTCCAATTTTTTGCCATGTGGCTAGATATTCCCTCCACATATGAGTCTTCAATTGACTCTATTTAAGGGGAGCACCATTATGCCAACTATAGGCTATAAGATATGTCACGACCTGGTACTCCCTTCGAGCCCGTGACAACCGCCGCGGTGTCCCGGTAGACACTTATTGCTTGGAATGTCAACCCGAAACCCCGCAAGGGTTTACTATCAGTTTCTCTGTTCCCTTGTGAGCAACCATTGTCAAATATCGTGTTCTAAAAGATTTTAAGCTGTTTCCAACTTTAAACAAATAAAATATTAATTTTTCGTCTCACAGGGGTATTTTGGTCATTTTTCTCAAAAATTTCGAAACTGGCTAAAACGTAATATACAAGTACAAAACACATAATTCATATTCAAAATGAGTTTAAAAGTCTAAAATCTTCATTTAAAACGAAATTATGGTTATTTGAATATAATAAGAAAATAAAAGAAATATTAAGTAAAATATTCTATTTTCTTATAAAACAATATTTATAGAGTTATACGTGAATAATTTTTATAGCGTAAAAGCTAAATAAATTTATACATACTTAAATACAGTAAGCCAAAATATTTAATTTAATTTACAATAACAAGAGTGCCCCCGAATAAACAAAAGTAAAGAGGACTGTGAACCTACGGTTTGGAAAATGCAGATCCCACTGTAGTCCTCGATGAGATCAGCTATCTACAGTCTATACTGAACCTGAAATGGGTGGAAAGGAGGGTGGTGAGATTATAAAATCTCAATGAGTAAACAAACATCATCATAAACATCTAGAGTTGAGTACATGGAGACAATAAAGTAAATCATCATAAACTGGGTTATAGAATTAGAACACATCTCGTTCAAAATACGTAAAAAGGCTTATGAATCTCATAAAAATCTAGGCTTGTGCCATAAATCCATTCTCGGGGACACCTTGGCCGAGGCATCCTACCGAGACCGCCAAGGCTATTAAAATTCACATTTCACATAAATCATGTTTTTGTTTTGAAAACATAGCCGTTCCTTGGCGTTGGCTGAGTTCCCCCTCACGTGGTGGTTTAGCGTGAAGTGAACCCTAAACTTTACCCCAGGAGATACCCTACGCGCCTCTCCGTTCGAGGTAAGAATATAATGGGGTTTACCGTGCCCCTCTAAAAGGCTGGTCCACAGAAACCCCCTACTGCAGTGATTAATTAATATATAATCCACCATATAATAAAACTCAATAACATGATATGGCAATTTTGTAATTCGTAGTTTTTCAAGGTAACCAAACAATTCGCATTTCAATACAATTGCCAACTAGCCAATCATGCTCGATTTATCATAAGCCAGTTAATTTAAACAATCAAATTGCCACAATTAACAGTCTCCGTGTACTCTATTTTTCAAAATCACTATTAATTTCAAAACAATTTATAATTTAATTTCATTGAAACTCATTTATTCATAAAACATGAAAATTTATCTTTTTAAATTCCTTTTTCCATAGAATTCATGAAAGCATCTAAAAACCACCCTAGATAATTAAAATGACAGTAAGTTTACTCACAATGTCTAGAATGCAGACTTTCGAAGCACTCTGTCTACTGGTCCTCGGATGCAATTTCCTTGCCTTTATCGGAGGACTCACCACCTTGACACAGTACAAAATCGAGAGTTTCACCAAGTTGGTACTAAATCAAAATTAAACTAATTTAGACTACCAATGCATGATATGGAATGCAAAAATGCACTGGTAACTATCTAAACCCGGTATTGGCCTAATTCGTCTTATCACCCGATTAAATTCCTAACGGGTCCGTTTAAACTCCAATTTAATTCTTTTCAGTTTCTATACCTCAATTGCACCCAAATTAACTTAATGTCCCTCAGTGTGGTGCAAATTATCAGTCCCAACAGCAAATTACGAAAATACCCCTAGTGGGTAAAAATTCGTATTTTTGCTCCGAAAATTCCCATTATTTTTCTAGGCTCATAATTCATCATTCCTTAACCAATTCTCCTAGAATAAAATCAAACTCATCCTCACTCACTACATGGTAAATTCAGCCATTAATGGTTGGGGGAGAAAATAAATTCTTTTCTTGTTGTTTTGTTTCTAAATATGCTAAACTAACTAAAAACACTAACATAAATTAAAATCAAATAAATCCAACAACTTTCTCTCTCCTAACCCATTTTTTCAGAATTGAATTCATCATGAAAACATGTAATTTAATCATGGAAAATAAAGAGAAATGCTTGGGAATAAGAAAACTCAAGCTTAATAGAAAAAATCTCACCTTTTTCACTTAATTTCCTTGAAAATTCACACTTTTTCTTTGATTTTCTCTCTCTAGGGTTTTGTTTTTTTTTTCTCTCTCTTCTTGCTGGTTTGGCCGGCCATGGGGTGGAAGATGGGCTGATTTTGTGCCTTTTAAAAAGGAAAATAATAAATTAATAAAGGCATGACACATGGCATCATGTCATTGGCCCGTTTTTAAAATTTTAAAAATTTAAACATTTTATCTCCACCACATGTTTAGTCAAGGGTCAAAGATGAAGACAAAGGAAGACCATGTGCTGGAAAAAATATCCTGATGGTGGAAAATTATAATTTTGCCCCTGAGGAGGGAAAATTATAATTTTGCCCCTGAGGTGGCAAAATTATCATTTTACCCCTATACTCCAAATTATACCGAAATTAAAATTTTTCACTTCTAAACCTCAAATCATACTCCAATAAGTCAAATTATACTCCAATAAGTCAAATGGGGTCAAAAAAAATCTTTTCTGAAATTCCCATTTTGTCCCCAGGTGGCAAATGACCATTTTGCCCCTAGTTAGTGAAAATTCCGATTTGACTCCAAATTGATCTTCAAACTCCAAATTACCATTTTAAGTCATCCATGAACTATGAAACTCTTAATCTCACCTTAAAATTCCTATTTGATCTAGTTCGAGGATTAAATAAACTTTGTTGTACCTCTAGGTACAATATCGACTTTTGTAAATTTTTCGAGACTCTCCTAGCATGCAATCATGCTATCATCACATGTATTTCATAAATAGTATTTTATAAGGTCGGGCTTTACAAGATATTTGGAAAGATTGTAGCACCGTCTGCTTATAGGAGAACCTTTTTTTTGTTTATGACAAGAAAAGGGAGAAAAGAGGATGTAATGTGGTTATTGTAATGTGTTTTTCTTTATGATGTTGAGCTTCTATAATTTTGCACAACTATTGGTTGATGTGGTTATGAATATCTGTGTTTGTTCTCGATTTGAAAATGTTTATTGGTTTTGAAATCTATGTATAGTTAATCTGGCATTAGATAAACCTTAATTTTCATGCAAGGAGAAAATTTAAAGATTTAAAGGAAATCTCGAATTTTTTTTTGCATGTATTAAGGGGGAGTAATCCTTCACTTGCATATAGATACAAAATATAAATATAGACATTGCAATCTTAATCCAAGAGTGTTTTGTCATCATCGAAGAAGGGGGAGAATGTTGACTCCATGTATTTTTGATGATAATAAAACCTTCCCCATTCATTGGTATCTAGTTATATTATTTAAGTGTGCAAGAGAAAGCTTAAATTCGTTAATGTATTCGTTGTTTGAAAGCAAGTCAAGAAGTTTGTTCAATTGCAAGATAAGTTAATCAATTAAACAAGCAAACAAGAAAGAACTCAATGAAGGCCGATTTGTCTTAATCAATTAGCAAAGATCTTTAGTCGGTTAAGACAGTACTAGGCACTACATTAAAGTGAGGCAGAAAAGTCTTAATCAGTTAACACAAGGCTTAATCGATTAAGAGAGTACTGGATGCAAACTAGAAGCACATTAATCGATTAACCAAAGGGGTTAATCAATTAAAGCTTAAACTTGGAGTACTTACAAGCGCCAAAATTCAAATCCAAAATGATGTTGATCGTTGAAAGGCGTCAAATGAAGAAATTCAAATTCGAAGAATTTTTAATCGATTAAAGTTTACTTTAATTAGTTAAAGTTGAAAGAAGATAAGCCTCAATTATTTAATGGAAGGATTCATCAGTTAAATGAAGACTGGTGAAAAACGTCAATTAAAAAAGACAGAAGATAGAAAGGTTTTAATTGGTTAAAGTTCCTTTTAACCGATTAATACTATGAAGTAGATTGTTGGATAGAAAGGCTTTAATCGGTTAAAGCTCATCTTACCCGATTAAAGAGTTATTATCAGAGATTTGAAAAAGATCCCTAGAAGACAAAAAAATAGCTACAACTGATTCAAAACTATCTCTAACAGCTAGAAACAGTTTTCCAAGTGTTTAAGAAGCGTTAGTCGGTCATAAATGGATGAAAAAAGCTTCCAAGAGGTTGATTGTGCTTAGAAGAGTAAAAAACTTCTTTTTTCAACTATTTTTCACTCTTGTTCTTTGAAAATGTGTTTGAGCTTGAACTTGTACACCTTAAATTAGCTAGGTGATTAATTGTACTTCATTTTATTCTTATTTCTTGATTAATTAAAGTATGCGAGGCACTCTAAGTGTCAAGCCTGGCTCTACAATATATTTATTATGCCATTTTTACATAAGAATGCATGTTTGCTTACTTGGGTACCTCGAAAATAATTAAAAGACGGTAATGTACCAAATGATACAATTAAGTTGAATTAAGCCTCGAACTTGACCAAATAGAGATTTTGAGATGAAATTGAGAATTTTAAAACACCAGAATGACTTAAAATGGTGATTCGGAGTTCGAGGACCGATTTGGAGTCAAATTGGAATTTTCATGACCTAAGGGCAAAATGGTCGTTTTGCCACCCGAGGTTAAGATGTGAGTGTTGGATGAAATTTTTGATTAAGATTAATCATTTGGAGTATAATTTGAGTTTGAGAAGTGAAGAATTTTAATTTTGACATTTTTTCGAGCATAGGGGTAAAATAGTCATTTTGCCACCCCAGGGGAAAAATTGTAATTTTACATCACCCAACACTTGTCCAGCACATGGATTTTAACCAATATTATCATGGATAATTGAGAAAATTTAAGTGGTGGAGAGAGATTGCTTAATGGCTAAGTATGACACATGGACCAATGGAATGGTGACGTGTCAAAATCTCATCCATTTATTATTTTCCTTATAAATTAGCACAAAATCAGCCCATTTCTCTTCATATGGCCGGCCAAAGCAAGAACAAAGGAAGAAAAGAGAACAAAAACCCTAGGCGGAAAAAATTCAAGGGAAAAGTGTGAAAATTCAAGTAATCAAGCAATCAAAGGTAAAATTTCTTAATTTTGACTTGTGATCTACCTTTCCCATGCATTATTTTGCATTTTCCATGGTTGAATCATAAGATATCATGAAGGATTCATGGCTGACTGAATTTAGAGAGAGAAGATTTGATGCTTGATTTGGTTAGATTTTAAGATATTTTAGTGTTTTTAGTTAGTTAATGATGTGTAGCATGAAAAACCAACAAGAAAAATTCATGTTCTCCCATCACCCATCATTGGCCGAATTCTCCATGTTGAATATTGATGATGATTTTGATTTTATTTCAAGTGAATTGATGAGGAAATGATGAATTATGGTGAGAAAATCAAGTAGGAAAAATCATAGTATTGATGCACCCACCATGGCCGAATTTTTCAAGAGAAAATGTGAAGATGATTTTGCTAGATTTTATGCTATTTGACTTGTGTTTGATGATTTGGAGTATTGGGAGAAAAATGAAATTATTTGGAGTTAAATTGGACATATTGGCCAATTAATCGATAGATAGATTGAATTAGGCCAATACCATTTTATTTAGGTACATAATTGAATTTGTGTAGAACGTTGTGTTTAGACGATAATCCAAACAATTTGCATTCCATTTCATGCATTAGTAAAGAGTCTGAAATAGATTTATAATGATATGACATGGTATATT
>NC_030853.1:3393681-3493453 GCF_000208745.1 Theobroma cacao
AGTTTCACTTTAAATTAATGTTTTAGACATCTAAACTTATTTTTGATTATGAAATATGTGTTTTCCACTTGCATACTACATTTTTAGCGGATTTCGAGATTTTTGAGGAAAAATGACCAAAATGCCCCTGTGAGAAAAAAAATATTTTTCTATTGTTTTGATTTGGAAAATGTTTATAATATCTCAAAACATAATTTTAGTGACTAATACTCATAGGGGAAGCGAGAGAAACTGATATTAAAGCCTTGCGGATTTCGGTTGACATTCCAGGTAATGAGTGTCGATCGGGATACTGTGGCGGTTGTCACGGGCTCAAGGGGAGTACTGGGTCGTTACACTAAGGGAGTTCTATAAGGGTTTGGAGTTTGACTTAAAAGCTCATCTTGTAAAAGCTTGGTGGAAGTTGTTAATTCCACTAATTTTAGTGAAGTTGGGTTCAAAATCATTGACTGGGAAGATCAAGGTAGTGGATGTAGGTTAAGGGGACCAAACCACAATAAATATTATGTTTTGTCCACTTCTCTTAATCCCCTCTATACTTGTTATTCTCTAACCACAACAAGCTTTCTAGTTTTCCATCTTAATTCTTCCAAAAAAGTTTTTAAACTCAAAAAGTTACCTTCAAAATATTTTTATGTGCTATTCACCCTTCCTTTAGCATTGATTTTGGGACCAACAACATGTGGTCTCAACCACTGTGCCATCCAACATACACATATCAAGACTTCCAAGATCCAATACATTGTGAAAGCAAAAGCTAAAAAAATGATGAATTTCCAAGTGGGGTGACTTGGAAATCTTTAAAACTTTTTACAATTTCAATTTTATAGGCAAATAAGAAGTTAGAAATCAAAACTTTGATTATTAATTTGCACACAATCCTTTTATAAAGAATAAATTTTTGACAAAAACAAAAATTAAAAGGTAAGGGGAAAAACTATGCACAAAGAATTTTATAAAGGTTCGACTTCTTTGCCTACATCGTCCCCTTAATTGGCAGGGAGTTTCAAATCCACTAATGAAAAATGCCTTTTGAGGTTTGTTTTTTTTGAAAAGCTTATTTATTAGCCTCAAGAACCAATATGTCACTCTAAATCTCTTGGTTGATTGGTAGGAGACTTTTCATGGCATGAGGACTTGGTATGGGTAAAGGAAACTTGTATTATTACAAAATAAAATTACTACTCAAAAAGTTATTCGTGGTTGTGCTCAAAATCCTATCTAGCTACCTCAAAAAATAAATTATAGCTTACTACCCTTAAAACAAAAAATTTTGAGGTTTATTAGAGCTTTTGGAAGACATTAAATGTTGAAATTAGCCATTAGGAGCTTTAAATGCATGCTTGCCATGTTCCAAGGATCGACCTATTTCCAAGAGGGGTTGATCCTTTGTTGCACAACACTTCTATTAAATGATAAAGGGATCAACCTTTTAAAAGAGAGGGTTGATCCTTGTTAAGCAGCACAAGATAAAAAGCTTTTTGTTTTAGAAGGACCGACCTTTTAAAGCCAAGGGGTTAATCCTTAAATTTTCAATAGGGAAATTTGCTTGCTGTCTTTTAGGGTTCGACTTTTTAGAGGTAAGGGTGATCCCTCCTGCCTAGTTTATTTACATTAAATACTATTTAAGTAAATATCTTCATTTTTACTTCTTCTGTTGTTGATTTCTCATGCAAGTGCATGAATCGTTTAACAAGTAATATAGAAGAAAGTAGAATTTGTTCTCACAAAGAATTGAATTAATCTTTACTTACTAATTACTAAAATTATCACACCATAATCTTATCTAAACAATTAAAAAACTAAATTTAACAAACCAAAAAAACTAATCTAAAATTAACTAACAAAATTATTTTATTAAATTCAATTGACTACCAAACCTAAGATTATGATGTCCCTCAATACTTCATCTAATTATTGTCTCTCTCTCTTAACTTAGTTTAATTGACTAAGTTGCTAACCTAGAGTCTTAAATTTTTTACAAGTCTCTGTCAAGATTCTCATAAAAATACTTTTTTCAATTAATTTACTATATATCTATGCAAATTAAATTGCAAAAAGATTCATTAAGTTCATGCTTAAATTTTGGCTACATATGGCTTATAGGTGTATGTCTACCTTACATACAAATTAAACTACCTAATCAACTAAGTGCATTCGATCATATGCTATTCTATTCAAGGTCTACCTAAATCTCTTCGTCAAGGTTTAACTTAGGTTTCTAGATCAATCTAATTGGTGGCCAATCAACTAAAAACATTAAGAACAAAATAGAATAAACAACTTAAAACCATCAAACAAAAGCAAAAGAGAGATAAATAGATCAGACTATGTATTGAGTTCAATTATAATCTTAGATAAATAATTTAGTTTCCCATCAAGTTGCACATCATCATCAAATAAAGTTTAAACATCAAAGCCAAACCAAGAGAGTAAAAGATTAACAAAAAGATAAAAACAAACCGAGACTTGCAAACTTGATCTCCTAATCTTCTAGAATCCCTCGATTTCTTCTCAACTTCAATGGGACTTTTTTCAATAATGTTTGTGGCTTGAATCTTAGCTCTAAATCTAGTGTTTCGTACCTCTAAAAGTTCTCCAAAAGGTTGCTTTTATAGGGCTTTGAAGTTGGGCCAAGTTGGGTGAAGAAAGAAGTCAATTCTAACTATGATTTCCTTATCAGACTATGTGAGCCGTGGCCTATCTTCAGGATTGCTATAGTGCATCAACTTCGGCAAAGGTTTGACCACCTTCCTGGCCGAATTGTGCAAGGTGGTAAACATAAAAGTCGTAGCCTTTTCTCATAACTTTTCAATGGTGCAAAACTACCCACTTTCTAATGGGCAAAGTGGAAAAGTTTTTGAGCACCTCATTTGGAGTTCTTTAGAGAGGGTTATGGTTGAAATATTGAGACATGTGTAGTAGAAGTCTTCATCTCAAAATTTCTCTCCTTCTTCTTAAAAGTCTTTCTTTAATAAACACCTACAAAGGCATAAATAAATCAATAATAACTTATCTTAGGCACATTAACACCAATCTAAGTACAAATTTAACTAAGATTAGATTGGCTCACTTAATTAATTAACTTAAAAAAATTAAATAAAACCTAATTAATTTCTATGTATTACTACAAGAACTAAGTTAAATTATTATCAAAATTAAGCCCATATAACTTTGTATCATAGAGTTATCACTTTCCTTTTTACTCTCCATTTACTTAAGATATTTAATGTAAATAATTAAACACCCCCCATTTGGATTCAATAAAAATAAAAAAGAATAAAAATCTAAATTTTGGTTTCAAGAACAAAATCAAAAGAGTTTGATTAAAATTGAATTTGCGAGTCTCATTTACCATAGCAAACGTACTAAAAAAATTATGAAAAAAAATCATTTTTGGTTATCTAAATATCAAGGGAATCATCACCTCCATTTTTTATTTCTAAAAGATTGCTTTATAAATATCACATATTTTGACCCTTTCTAGACTTGAAAAAATTTCTGCTTCAACAGCGACAGCCAACCAAGGTGACAATGATTTCCTTTTTAAAGGTTAAAGCTAAATTTGATGTTCTAAACATAAAATCTATAGGCTCTCCTAAGGATTTCCTCATTTATTCTCCTACATCAAGGTGGGGTTTCACATTTATGTACTAGTGATTTTGGTGGCATTATGTGGATTAATTTGAAAAGTTGCTGTATATTTTGTTGCCAATTGAATATGAATTGTTGTACGTTTGTTGAGTGTTTGATGACTCCCAAAAAGAAAACTAGAGGTAGTGGCAGTGTAACTCGCTTTAATTGAAGTAAATTTGTTTCTGTAGAGTCGACCACAAGGCATACACAATCCCTTATGCAAAAAGTCCCTATTTCAAAGTGAGGCATTGATCTTCATCCCGCCCATTATGGTTCTATTCATAGGCTTATCATTGAGCTTCAGAGGGAGAAATTTTGTGAGTAACTTGAGGCAGCTATGTTACCCGTTGCTTAAGAATTTTATGCCAATGTTGTTAAACATGAGAATGGGCAGGTTTTTGTCCGAGGATGTTAGGTACACTTCAATAGTCAGATGATTAATCAATTCTACAACTTACTTGATATTGAAAGTGATGAGTATGGACAATTTTTGGCTAGAAATATTGGTTTGGATGGAGTTATTGGAGTGCTTTGTAATGAGGGTGCAAAGTGGAAAAAGAATAAAGGCGTACCAATGTCTTTTAAAGCCAAGTCATGAAGAATGATCACAAGCTATGCTATCACTTTTTAGCGGCACGATTACTTCCTGTGAAGCATCTGAGTGACGTGTAAAGGGATAGAACCATTTTATTATATACAATTGTTTCTGGAATGTCAATCAATGTGGGTTAAGTGGTGTTTAATAGCATTGCTCAAGCTGCTTGTTTACCATTTGATAGTCTTTTGGATATCCCTTCTTGATCACGACTTGGTGCAAGAAAGCGAGCGTGAGTTGGGACAAAAGTGAAGAAATATTGCATCCTAAAGTTCCTTTGGATGCAGGCATTGTGAACTAGTTTTATGTTAGGAAGTTGCTAACTCAATGGCATTCAAATCAATTTTGTGTTTTGAAATGATAAAAGAAATGATCTAAATTCATCCAAGTTTTGGACTATCACATTTTCAGATCTCCAAATAATTTCAAATGTGTTTGAAAAAGAAAAACAATGAAAAAGGCTATGAAAAATGCATTTTGGTTCAAATCTATTGATACATGTTCTTCATGTATCGATACATTTGGACAAGTATCGATAAATTTCAGAATTTATCAGTACATGTTCTTAAAAAAAGTCAAAACTCAAAAAGTCAAACTCAATCTATCGATACATTGATAAATGTATGGATAGAAATGCAACAGAATGACAATTACCTAAAAAGTATCAATACATAGACAAATATATCGATACATTTTAAGCAGAATGTCAAAACCTTTGCAAGCAAGTTCAAATGTATTGATACATGGACAAAAGTGTTGATACATCTCAGCGGGAATTCAAAAATAGAAAAAGGAATGTATCGATACATTCACATATGTATCGATACAATATGATTGTTTAAGCTTTGAATGAAGAAAGGAACGACTACTTTCATATTAAATGCACTCCCAACTACCTTTGAAGGTTCAACAACTATAAATACAAGCTTTTTTAGCATTTATGAAAGTTAGAAGACTTCAAAACACAGCTCAAAAGAGAAGAATTAGCCAAAACTCATTCAAAACCCATTGTACTCTTCTTGAATCCTTAA
This sequence comes from Theobroma cacao, assembly GCF_000208745.1. Taxonomy (NCBI): domain Eukaryota; kingdom Viridiplantae; phylum Streptophyta; class Magnoliopsida; order Malvales; family Malvaceae; genus Theobroma; species Theobroma cacao. The sequence continues at coordinate 3,398,944 of NC_030853.1, forward strand.
AGTCTTCTAGCTCAGCATTTGTTAAGCTCTAACCTTTTCATTAAACATTGTACCAAATTCTTTATTGAGCCTTTAAGAGGCATATTAGCTGCACTTATATTCCCCTCATTGTACTTGCTTAAGTGGTTATACCTTAACCAATAGAAAAGGTAGAGTGATTGTGCTTTAATCATAAAAAGGCATTGTATTGAAAGGTTATGCTTGATCCACAAAAGGCCTTGTATTGAACTTTGATTAAATAGTGAATTTTAAACTCAATGAATCTAAGGGAGAAGACGTAGGTAAGGAGGTCGAACTTCTATAAAATACTTGTGTCAATTTTTTCACGCTTACTTTCACTTGAAATTTAAATTTCTCTTATTGATTAAGAGGTCAACTATTTTGTTTATCTTCAAATTGAGCATTTGAATTAAAAAGGGGATTTTACCTTTTTAAAAATTGAAAAAGGTTCTTCAAAATTTCAAAACAATCCAATTCACCCTCTCTTGGAGTTATTTATATTGAGCTTATTAATCTAACAATTGGTATTAGAGCAAGGTTCAATTCTGCAGGTCTAACAACCTTGTGTGATCCTAAAAACAAAACTCAACACATCAAGATGGAATCCACCTTAGCTGTTCTTGGTGAAGGACATTTAACTCAAAGACCTCTATTCTTTCAGGTACGAACTATCCTTATTGGAAGAAAAGAAAGGAGTTGTTCATTCAATCGGTTGATCTTGATGTTTGTAATGTTATTTTAGATGGTCCCTATGTCCCCACCAAGGTAGTAGATGATAAAACAATTCAAAAAACTAGGAAATAGTGGGATGACAAAGAAAAGAAGTTAATACAAGCAAATTGCAAGGCATTCAATACACTTCTTTGTTATCTAAGAATTAGTGAATTTCATAAAGTATCCATGTGTGAAACCACTAAACAAATTTGGGATACTATAGAAACAACCTATGAGGGAACAAATCGAGTTAAGGAATCCAAGATAGGATTTCTCACACATGATTATGAGCTATTTAGGATGAAAGAAAATGAGACCATAAATCAAATATATGAGAGATTCACAAATATAGTTATAGGATTGAAAGCCTTAGGAAAAGACTTCCCAAATGTTCAATTAGTTAAAAAGATACTTTATAGTCTTCCCAAGTCATGGAGACCAAAAGTGATAGGCATAGAGGAAGCAAAAAACCTAAATGATTTCAAGCTAGAGGAACTTATAAGATCTCTACTTACCTACGAAATGAGAATAAAATATGAAAATGCTTAAAATTATGAAAAGAAAGGGGAAAATAAAAAGAAAGGAATAGCTCTGAAGTCAAAAATTAAAATGGATAAGAGAAACATAAGAGATGAGAGTGAGGAAAATGAGGACGTATGTCACGACCCAATTTCCCGAGCCATGACAGGCGCATGAGCTCAATGAGCATAGCTCACTAAGCCCAAGCAAGCCTATCCATTTACTTTTGCTTAACAAATTTGTCATATCATGCATACACACACACAAACCTTTTCCTGGGTGTGAATATAGCCAAAACACAATGGCATTATCGATAATAATATACATGCACTATACCAGTCATGTCTTTAGCAATTTACATTGCATACACATATTCACATTATTAGATTGTATTCACAATACAAAAGGACCCATGACATCCAACGAAGACATTTACAATAAAAAGGATTACTATCGAATGCCAGACACATACCCAGGAAATGCACTACGGGGACTCCTCGATCTAGGGTCCAACAGTCACCTGATCTGAAAACATGAATTTTTATAAAACGTGAGTACAATACTCAGTGAGTGAATATTAGAAGGGAACAAGCAATCTCAACCAGGAAATTTGACATTCATGATGCACCGGTTGAAAATAAAGCCATTTTCATCTAACTACTATTCTAAACCCTTTTTCCCTTACCTAGAAATTTATTATGCATTCAAGGATTAAACATCCTTGAATTTACACCGATCCTTCTAGCAAAGTAGTAAAACTGACGGTTATTTACAAATCGTCACACAATAAGGGTTTCACAACCCGTACGATTCATATATGCATATGTATCACGTACAATTTCATTCACTAATTGTTCTATCAAGCAAGATAGCAAAATTAACGGTTTATCACAAACCGTCACAAACAAGGGTTTCACATACCACACAATCAAACATATATACACAAAGATATGAGCAATTATATACACCGCCAAGTCTTCACTATTCTTGGTGGTACAAAGAAATAACTATCGGAGTACTCGGTAAGGGGTATCACTCAGTATCCCTCTTTGCACACCTCTGAATTTCTAGGAAATTGTGGGCGTTACGTATCGCCGTCCCCACAACCTTTATCATTAAACCGGCATTGCACTTCCCACTCCGCACATGCACGGTCGTAATTATCACATCCTTTGTCATTCAACTGGCATTGCACTTCCCACTCCGCACATGCACGGTTGCATCAATTTCACCATAATTTATTAATAATGCATATCAGCATAATACAAGGGTACACAGATTCAGTACACTTAATTTCACACAATTTCTCAATAATACATGTAGGCATCATACAGATATACACAGATGCATCGCAATCATATTTAACATCACAGAAATATTTTCACTAAAGGCTTGTTCCGGAGATTCATTTTTAAATGGGAATTAGATATAATCATTCACGCATTTCATTTCAACTTAATTACAATTCCCAAATAAATTTTGAAATGAAAATAATAAAATAATCAAGCATGCCACGTGTCACATGCTTATTGGCCCAATTTTTTAACTTTTTGAATTTTTTTTCTTAATTTTCCACCACAAATATTCTGGTATTTATCCAATCCTACCACAATTAAAATCCCTTAGTCTTGACAAGTGCTGGGGCAAAAAATTTACCGATTTACCCTCGGAGAGGAAAAATTACGATTTTACCCTTATACTCCGAAATGTACCGGAATCACATTATTTCTACTTTTCAACCTCAAATAACACTAACATTGATTAATATTAACCAAATGGGGCAAAACTCATTTTATAAAAATTCCCGTTTAGTCCTCTAGTGGCAAAATTACCATTTTGCCCTTGTGCTCCAAAAATATCGAGAATCACAAATTTTCACTGCTAAACATCATTTTATACTCCAATAATCATAATTATATTTCATATAATTATTCTTGGTCAAATGTGATCAAATCTTGGCTAGAAATCTCCATTTTATCATCAAATGGTAAAATGACCATTTTGTCCCTAATCGGTCAATTTTCTTGATGGACTCCAAACTGGACCTTGAACTCCGAATCACTATTCTAAGCCATTCTATGGGTTTCAAAAATTTCAATTTCCTCTTAGAATATTTATTTGAACTAGTTCAAGGCTCTATTTAACTTTGTTGTACCACTTGGTACAATACCGTCTTTTAATCGAGCTTGACAGGGTCTCACAACGTAGTCATGCTAGCCAAGGGGTTTAGTAAATTTATGAGTTTAGCAAAAAAGGGAACATAGCAAAGACCACTTAATATGCTATGAGTGTAGAAAAATGGGACACACTAAATAGGAATGCCCAAATAAGAAGAGTGCAACAAAAAACTTCAAGAAGAAAGCCACTTGGAGTAATAGTGATGGCTCTCGAGATGAAAATGATGAAGTTTCCAACCTTTTGTTTATGGCACATGAGGATTTCAAGGTATACTCTACTTCTCATGATTCTATTTCATGCACCTTAGATCAAGACTCATACTCATTTGATGAATTACAAGATGCATATGATAACTTAGTATTTGAATTTGAAGAAAAGACATTGAAATACAAGTACATCATATCCAAGCTTAAAGTAGAAAATAAGTTCTTAATTTAGGCAAAAATAGAACTAAAATTTTAAATTTAAATAATATAGTCTAAGTGGGAGATTGTTAGATTTTCTCAATAATAACGTGCAGACTTACATTATTTAATTTATTTTACCTTTTATAAAAACAAGCTAAGCTTATTTTGTCTTGATAAAGTGACAATTTAAAAGCTCCTAATATGATTTGATAAAGTGAGCTGAGCATTAATATTAATATGAACTTAACAGTGTAATTCTTAATAGGAAACTTTAAATTCTGTAATGCGTAGGACTAAGAATTCACTATATAAAAGAAAGGCTGGGTCCCTTCTCCTGTCTATAACAACATAAAGATTTCACTCATTGGAGAGTTCCAAAGAAAAAAAGAGAAAGATCCTAGCGCATTGAGTAGTAGTAGTTAACGTGATTGATATTATTTTCGCTGTTAAATCAAGTATTAAAAATAAAGTATGCTTTTGTATCTTATATTCCTGCTATTATAGATCCTGGACAAGTATACATTATTTATACATAAGATTTCATCAAAGTAGTGTTCTGCTGAGCTAAACTTCTTGCACTTCAATCAAGCTACAGTTAAACTATTATTTCTTTGTGAAAAATCTAGCTAAAAGGAGCGCTAGATGCTTGCTTGGCCTTGGCCTTTTTTTGAGCCTTTTCTTCCAACCTTCTAACTTTAGAGGGCAGTCTGCAAACAAAATGTTGAGGTCTATAACCCTCAACAGAAAGACCAGTGAGCTTCTCAACTTTCCATCTCTCAACCAAAAACTCTAATAAATCTGCATAGTCCTTAGCAGTGTAGACTCCAAGCCTTTGAGCAACAGCGGAATAATGATGAAAAAGGATATCATCCTGTCCATTATACATTAGATAAGCTTTAGCCTATTTCTCTTTTAATTTTACACAATTTGTTATTAAGGGGGCTGAATCAGTAGATAATCACCTTCAGCATTAGGTAGATAAAGTCACACAATGCCTACAAACAAGTCACGCAATGCTCAACAAATATTCAGTCACATAATGCCTGTCACGCAACGCTCAACAAATATTCAGTCACGTAATGCCTATAAACAAGTCACGTAATGCTTAACAAATATTCAGTCACGTAATATTTAGGCACCTAATGCCAAATAAACAAGTTACGATTCCTAATATCCAGTCACACACCCTAATATCTAGTGACTTAATGCCTAACAAATATTCACGCATCGCCTATAAACTGATTGATTTCGCTACCCCCAACCAGATTTAAGTTTCCAAACTCATATAATTTACCCATCAACTTTTTCGTTCTATGAATAATCTTAAATAAACCCAAGAACACATAACAAATACCTTGATGTCATCTCTGCACTTTGGGATCGTAAGAAAGTTGACAGCTGATATAGACCTCGATGGCGTTGGAGCGCTGGATGGAGGGATAGCTAAATCTAAATCGAGATTTAATTTTGAAATTTTAAGCTGAATGGCGAGAGAGCATAAAGAAAGAAACCGAGACGCGTCTTCATTTGGATTAATTGGTTTAAAGGGTATTCTTGTCAAGTCGTGTCAAAAATTGGTTAAAAACAGTTTAAATTATAGAAACGGTTATTTTTAAAGTCACCTTACTACGAAAGTCATTTCTCACAATTTTCACTTAAATTAATCAGCCGAACTTTCTCATATGTTGTACGAGAAATGTTTATTATATATTTAAAAGGAAGTCTTAAAACTATTTTCTCATTTTATCGTGTGGAGAGCATAAAAAGAAAAAAAAAATATATTGAGGCAAAAAGAGAGATACAAAGAGCCTGTGCGTTATCTAATCTAAGAAACATGAAGCTTTGATGATTGAAGTCTCCTCCTTTCTTCTACCTTCTGAAATTATTGAGGTACGGCAAAAGGTTTACGTTCTGTTTTTTGATTTCTAATTACAGCTTTGGGTTGGAATTTGCCACGAAGAGCATACCCTATTCCCCTAGCTCCTTAGGGTCTCGGCCAGACATCATTCACTTTTCCAATGCATTCTTTCACTAAAATATTGCTATAGGGTATGATCAACATTGCAAACTATTATCATGTTATAATTTGTTGGTGGTTTAGGAAATGTCTTTGCTGCTAGCAGCTTGTTCCTCTTTGTAGCAGGATTCCTGAGAATTTTTCTTTTTCATTTTTTGGTATGGAACGAAAATGAAGACTTAGGGGTTAACTTTTTGACAGGTAACAAGAATCCTGGTAATTTCACATCATTCTGTGCAATTGAAACCAAAACATTATGGGAATCTGGTACTCTTTTGACTGTCAGGATTTAGATTTCCCAAAGCCACAGGACCTGCTCGATAGCTTTCTGGCTTACCAACTTGCCGCGTGTGTCGAACGACTAACACAACCGGATTAAGCAAAACCATTCACCCTAGTAATAATAATTTGATAACAACTGGGCCAGCTCTCTTGACCCTCTGCTCTGCTCTGGTACAGGGAAAGTACTAGGACTAACTATTAAAGGCTGAGGCCAAGGTAGTCCGTGGTTGTTTTTGTCACTACAACAGCCCCACAAAACCACAATCAACAAAGCTAGCTAAAGACTAAAGTTCCCCGATGTTTTTGTACTGATCTGCTTTTTGGGCAAAATAGTAACAAGCAAAGGAAAATGGTGGGGGGCATAAAACCCATAATTGGGCAGCAGTGTTCTGCTGAGCTAAACTTCTTGCACTTCAATCAAGCTACAATTAAACTATTATTTCTTTGTGAAAAATCCAGCTGAAAGGAGCGCTTGATGCTTGCTTGGCCTTGGCCCTTGTTTGAGCCTTTTCTTCCATCCTTCTAATTTTAGAGGGCAGTCCGCAAACAAAATGTTGAGCTCTATAACCCTCGGCAGAAAGACCTGTGAGCTTCTCAACTTTCCATCTCCCAACCAAAAACTCCAGTATATCTGCATAGTCCTTAGCAGTGTAGACTCCAAGCCTTTGAGCAACAGCGGAATAATGATGAAAAAGGATATCATCCTGTCCATCATACATCAGATAAGCTGGCATTGTGATTTTTTTCCTCATCATGTCGGCTAAAGCCAACATAGTTGCATCCGGGTCGATTTGAAAGAGCTTTTCCACAATCTTGGAGTAGGCAGCTTCGTGACGTTTCTCATCGGCAGCAATGGTGCCGCATATCTGTGCTAATTTTGTGTCCCCATGTGCCTTGGCTAGCCTGGCTGTATTACCGTGGGAGATGAACGTTGCTCTTTCTTGAAATGAAGTGTATATGAATCCATTGTAAGGGTTATTCTCAAATTTGGTATCCTGAGATTCACCCCATGTGCAGAAATGAAGTCAAACTAGCATGCCAAGTAATTAAGCAAACTATACATACACCCTTTTTTCTGTCCTTGTTTTTTGAGTTAAAATACTAAAGACAGGAATTTCTTAGTATCTTAATATTGCAAATATATATACTCAATGTAATTAAATAACCAAACAGTGAAGGTTCTCACCATTGCTGATCCAATCAAATACTGAATTGTCTTCTCAATTTGCCTCATGTCTACTCGTCCAGAGAGGTACAGATACTTGTTAAGAAGGTCACCATGCTTATTCTCCTCAGCTGTCCATGCCCTCGTCCAAATTGCCCAAGGAGTAAGGCTTGCGCCTGTCTCGTCTCGAACTGCATCGAGTGTGTTGAGTGCTGTCTGGTATGTTGGGAGGGCCTCCTCTGTGATCATATTTCCAACCAACACCACAAAATATTCATCTGGTAGTTCTTTTGATCTTTCTCTCAACTCCTTGACTTGATCATAGAATCCTTCTGATTCGGGCGCTGGAAGAAAATCTTGCGGTTGCCAACTTTTCTCAACATTATGAAGATGAACCAGGATGTTATCGGTGGCCCAATTCTCAATGGATTTGAATACCTCTATCTTATCCGGTGGCATGGAGTGAGTCACTTGAAACCCTACCTCTTTCGCAGGCCGGAATGGCTTGTTTTCCGATTCCCTGAATAAGAAGGATTAGAGATTGTTGGGTCCATTATAGACTGATGATCAACGCACTCCTCAAATGATAGATAAGATGGCCAGAAAAATGCAAGTACAAACACAAAATTTTGATGCCCTGATAAATCTCATGAACGTGACATAACAATAAAATGGATTTGTTGAGGCAACAATCGTTTCCATCTCATATCCATGCTGATGATGACAACCTCCCGAAAGAAACATTTATGTTTAAAACCACACCTTCATAAAATTACCCTTCTCTTTTCAACAACTTATCAAAGCAATAGCAGACACAGTGAAATCTAGAAAAGCAAATATATTTGAAAATAAATGGCAGAATTTAAGAAGAGCTGAACCGAACTCAATCCATCCCAAAAATAAGCCAAGAGGAACTTTAGATAAAGACAGAACACTTGACACTAGAGGACAGGTATACCATGCAAAGTACTACAAATACTTTTTGCTGTTCTTTCTTATTTGATTTTTTGTATCCGTTAGACACGTAGACGGTACTTTGGTTGCTCTGAACCCCTGTATCACTACGGAATAAGAAAAATATCTGGGGAACGGGCGCAGAGCAATCATGAAAGACAAGCAGCTAACGGGGTTAGTGTCAATAATCCTGAATTATCAAGATAAAAACATGAAAGACAAAAAAATGCATTGACCAAAATGAACAACAGGAAAGTAAACAAAACTCACACAGCGGGGGAGCAGTGGGTGGACACCATGGAGGCTTTGGGGCATTTGAGGCCTTGAGACAGAGAAAGTTGCTTGAAGGATGATGGGAAGAATGCGGTTAAGTGCAGCGTCAGAGCCATTGTTTTTTTTTTTTCTTCTGCTCGCCTCTTCAAAATTAGTGTAGTGAGTTTTAACTCTTGGCTTTTCAAGGCTCTGCTTGATGCATGTTTCGATGCTACATTTATACAACAAGACCAAAATCAACTAACTACCTTCACTTGTACAAGAGGAATGTGAACATCGTGGCATTAATGGCGTGAAAAGACAAAACGCATTGACTTTTTTAATAAAAAAAGGAAAAACAACTTCTAAGTTAGCTTTTATAATAATAATAATAATGGAAGAACACATGTTTATAGTACAGCAATCGTGTCTTGCTATCCTTTAATTTGGCAATTTGTTCATAATAATAATAATGGAAGAACACATGTTTATAGTACAGCAATCGTGTCTTGCTATCCTTTAATTTGGCAATTTGTTCATAATAATAATAATGGAAGAACACATGTTTATAGTACAGCAATCGTGTCTTGCTATCCTTTAATTTGGCAATTTGTTCATAATAATAATAATGGAAGAACACATGTTTATAGTACAGCAATCGTGTCTTGCTATCCTTTAATTTGGCAATTTGTTCATTTTCTATCCTCCTTTGGAGCACCCTACTAACAGAGATCGGGCGTCACAGTCGATGGTCGCAGGGACAAATTTGGCTTATACCAAAGAATATTTATTTGTTTAAAAAAAATAAAATCAAACAAAATAAGAAAGACAATAAGATAATAAAGTAAAAGTTAGGTGAAAGAAATAAAATTAAATATTAAATTAAAGTTCATTTGTCAAAGCTAAAAGATAACACTACAGAAAAAAAAAAGGATTTTATTGATGGAAATGATTTCATTGGTAAAATTTCGTTGACATTGTCGATGAATTTGTGAAACCCCACACTTTGCATAAGAGAATAAATTAAGGAATTCTTAGATAAGCATATAGACTTCATATTTTGAAACTTTAAATTAAGATTTTAACTTTTGAAAAGTTTATATTTTAATGTATAATGATGATTGGTAAAGTTTGGTGAAAAAATTAGATCCATTGGACAAGTTTTCAAGCTTATTCTTACATACTGAAGTAAATATATAGATACATGATGAACAAATATCTCTACATTTTAATTAAAAAGTTTTTCAAAAGAATCTTGATAAAAAAGTATCGATACATCTCATAACAAGGCGGTCTTTACATTACGTTTTCAGCATCTACAATTCATCTTATAATGTACATCTCATACGTTTTTGTTAATATTTTGATGGTTCTTGTTCCACTTTATTAATATTTTACATTAATTCTTACAAATTTACGTCAAGATTTTTTATAGGTTTATATCAAGGTTTTTCAACTATTGATTTTCATTATAATTATTTTTATCCTTATTATTATTTATCTATAAATTAAAATTTATAAACCATTAAATACTTTAAACTCAAGAATATAAATTTAAATGTTTAATTTCTCATAAGATTATGTTTATTTGACTTAAGTGACTTGTTACGTTAAATCTATCACATTTACATCAATATTTTGTCAATAGTTATTCCACTTTTATAATTTTTATGTTAATTTTTACACATGTTTATGTCAAGATTTTTCAACTACTAATTTTCAATATAATTATTTTATCTTTACTATTNATTATTTTTATTTGACTTAATTGACTTGTTATGTTAAATCTCATAATTTACGTCAATATTTTGACAATACTTGTTACTCATTTATAATTTTTGATATTAATTCTTACAATTTTACGTCAAAGTTTTTCAACTATTACTTTTCACTATAATTATTTTTATCTTTACTATTATTTCATAGAAATTTAAAAACCTTAACGTAAAGTTGTAAGAATTAAAGTAAAAAATTTTAAAAATGGAACAAACATCATCAAAATATTGACAAAAACATGTGAGATTTAATGTCACAAGACAATTATGTCAAATAAACATAATTTTTTGAAAAATTAAACATTTCAATTTGTATTCTCGAGTTTGAAGTATTTAACAGTTTACAAATTTTAATTTTAACAATTTATAAATTTTAATTTATAAAGAAATAATAATAAAAATAAAAATAATTATAGTAAAAAATAGTAATTGAAAAACTATTATGTAAAACGTAAAAAATTATAAAAAAGTAACAAGAATTGTCAAAAAATTCCATGAAACAGTTAATCATCTATTTTTCTCATGTGTTATATCATGGAAAATTTGGTGCAGGTGATGTAATAAGTGGAATGTTAGGTGGGTAGCACCTAGTAATCCTCATGATTTCTTCATGAGTTGGCAGTTGTTGGTATCTAGAAGTGATGGTGCCTCCTCTAGTAGCTAGGGTATGGCAGGCATTGGTGGTGTCTTATGAGATGAGCTAGGGATGATTAAAATAAAATTCTCAAAATCAATAGGAGTGGGAGATTCGAGTTTCGCTGAGATATTGGCTGTCCATGAAGCGTTTTTATTTGTTTCTTTTACACGTGCCGGTTAAATCTCTTAATTCATGGATTAAAAGTGATTCGTTTAATGCGATTTTATGGTGGAATCATCCCGAGGAAGCTCCGTGGAAGTATGGACAACTGTTAATTGGAATGGAACGTATGCAGGAAAGAACTCTCAGCTGGAAAATAAATCATAGTTGGCGTGAAGGAAATGAGGTGGCTGATCGATTAGCCAAGGAGGGTGTTTCAAGACAGACGGATTTTATCCAAATAAATTCTGGTGTGTGAGACGTTCTTGAGTTTGATCATGATTAACACGCTTTGGGTGGGGATTATTATTAGACGTGGTGATGTTGGGGATAAATAAGAATAACATATTATCTACTTGAAGTTAAACTCAAATGTGATAGAGTCACAGCTGCGATGGATAGGGACTTTTTGATTTGCTAGATTGAGTCTCTTTTAAATTTAATTTAAAAGAGAGATCATGGATGATTAAAATTCTAATCATGAAAGACAAGCAGCTAACGGGGTTAGTGTCAATAATCCTTAATTATATATCAAGGTAAAAACATGAAAGATAAAATAATGCATTGACCAAAATGAACAACAGGAAAGTAAAGAAAACTCGCGCAGTTGGGGAGCAGTGGGTGGAGACCATGGAGGCTTTGGGGCATTTAAGGCCTTGAGACAGAGAAAGTTGCTTGAAGGATGATGGGAAGAATGCAGCTGAGTGCAGCGTCAGAGCCATTGTTTTGTTTTTTTCTCACTTCTTTATTAGTATTTGATCTCCATTGGTTCTTCCATGAATTATTTGGGGTTCATGATTGGTCACTTAGACGAAGATGGAATCAGAAAAAGGAAACACAAGAAGTCGGTGGCTGCAGTTTGGATAAGGTCCTCATTGATTTTAAGCCCGTTATCAGATAAGTAGATTTTCATTTTAATTCAGATTAAAGGCATTATGCTGCCAGCCTGCCACTAAGCAGATTATGTCTCCGGGGAATTAAAGATAAAGGGCAATTAAAAAAGACTATTGGAGTTTCCAGCCATGGAAAAGAAGCTCTATACCAATAAGAAGGTGCATATATGACCCCAACTGGTTTTGCCAATTCTTCCCAACCAAGTTGCAATGTTTTAATTTCATGAATTTTGCAAGGAAAAGAAAGAAATATTGAATGTAGAAATGAACTATATACAGATTAAGGCATCATGAATCACAATGACAGAGAATTTGAACTTTGAATTTCAACCCTCCTTAAACATTTTAGCAAGTTGCTTCAAGTAAAAGTTTCCTCCCTTGTAACCATGGAAGATACAGCCTTGTTTTGTAAAAGAAGTTTTCAGCTGGAAAAAGTATCGAAGGATGCTTTCTTTTCCTTAACCCAATCAAAAAGATATCTCCCAAAAGATGCTTCAACGGTAAAATTTGAATAGAAAATTAGCCACCCGTCCGCCGACCGCTCAGGACATGTGGCTACCCTTGCAAATGCAGAATCTCCCACCCGTTTGGTCATTGCACATGCTAGCAGCAGCTGCCATGCCTGTGGAAAGCAAAGACTCAACGATTGCCGTGATTAAACAAGTTTAATTGCTTAGCCATTTGCCAGTCAGCCCTGTCTATTTGATTTGAGATTGATGTTCATCTGATAAACTTTAATTCTTTTTATTCGATAACAAGTAGTAATTTTATTTATCCAAAATACCAAGCTGAAACAGGAGAAGAGGGTGAAAAAAAATACAGTCAAGAGTTCATCTCAACAAGTAGCTTGAAAGATTCGATAGTTTTTCCTAATGGAAGGTGAAGATTAATGACACATTTTGATAATAAGCAGATTGATCTTGTGGTTGGGCTGACAGACAGCACTCCTCTTTTGCACTAAACAACAGGCTACCACTTATACAATTGTTTGGCAGACACGAAAAATTCAAACATTGACCAAGAAAGTTTAAGTAAGGAAAAAAAAAAAAGAGATACTATGCTTTTCTTTTGGGGCAAGGTAGAGAAAATTATGAGAAAAGGATCTCATGATAAAGTAATTTGAGAAATAACCACCTATATAAAGTTATTTGTTTCTAGCCAAAAATAAGCATGAGTAGACCAAAATGCCCTTAAAAACATCGTTTCAAATAAATGTTCAGCTGTTTGAGCTATCTGCCTCCAGTTAGAGAGAAAATAGAAAAAAACTCAGCTGTTTGAGCTTGCTCTCTGAACTGTCTCAACTCTGGCAAGTCTCTGTTGAGCACCATCGTTGTCAGCTCTCTCAGATCTCTAAATTGTATGAGCTTTGTCAAGTCTCTGTGGAGCACCATCGTCATCGAGCTGTGGTCTATTTCTCGGTATCTGGCCACATTGTCGTAGATTAACGACCCTATAACAGAGATGACATCAAGGTACCGTTATTGGGTTTATTTTTGCAACACACTTAAATTTCTGAAACATTTGGTGTAAATTAGAAGATGGGTTAGAAACATTGCCCAGAGTTGTTACACGCCATGCATCTATAACATGTGTTAGCGTTATTTTAGCGTGTCATGGTTGTTCCTGGCGTGTTGTGAGTTAACTAGTTTTTTGGGTTGTTAACATGTCTGGCTGTTCTTGGCGTGTCGTGGATTAACTAGATTTATGGGTTTTTGGCGTGTCACGGTTGTTCCTAGCATGTTGTGGGTTAATTGGTTTTTTGGGTTTTGGGCGTGTCGGCGTGTTGTGGGTTAACTGGATTTATGGGTTTTTGGTGAGTCATGACTGTTCCTAGCTTGTCGTGGGTTAATTGGTTTTTTGGGTTTTGGGCGTGTTATGGCTATTCCTGGTGTGTTGTGGGTAAATTTGTTTTTTGGGTTTTTAGCGTGTCACGGTTGTTGGTGTAACGAGTCAGTAATTACAGTGATTGGCGTGTCACGACAGTAATGCATGGCATGTCACGATACTGATGCATGACGTGTCACGACATTTGACTTGATATACATGGTGTGTTACAACATTTTACGTTATATGCATGGCGTGTAACAACATGACTGACAAATTTTTTATCACGGCATGTATTGTGTAAAATGATTAACAATATTTTTTTTTCAAAATTTCAGTGGGGTTCCAATTGTGCGACTTGTGATAAGACATTGTGGTAAGTAGGTGGATGGCATTTACAAGGGTGGTGAGTCACGAATGTAGGGGGTTAGGAGTGATTTGTCGTTTGCAAGCTTGATGAAGTTGGTTGAAAATGTTGTTGGGGTAAACTCAGAAATTGACGAGATTGAGTTATATGTATTGATCAGTACACCCGGAGAGCTATCACGACCAATTATCAAGGACGATGAGGATGTTGCATTAATTTTGCTAGAATAGAGGAATGTTTCGGCTGTGTATGTCAGCATTAAGGGACGCCAAACAAATGTTATGTCACATGAAGAAGTTGGACAACATGGTAATCAGCTCAATCAAAATGAGATTTACAATGCTTCACATATAACACATCATTCGGTCTGTAACTTACAACAATGGCAATTGAGGTATGCACAAGAGTTGTGTAGCCCGATAGACAGACGACATTCACAGAACATTTGGCTGCATAATTCCTATCAGGATGTGCATTAAACCAATTTCTTGCTTCTCTCGAACAAATGCAACGATCGAGTGAAACTGTAGAGTGTGTAATGCCATTGTCAAATGAAAATACAACACTTGAGAATAACAATGTGAGGTTGGAGGGTGACACTGCGACGTTGGAGGATAATACTGCATTTGATGAGGGAAATGAGGATTTGTTCGCTGCTGGTGAAGATAGATTTAATGACACTTCAGATAATGGGCTTGAACAATGGCAAGATGATAGTTCAGACGATGACTGCCTTTATGACAGTGACATTCCTATTTGCAATAATGTTGAAGGTGAATTGGAACCTGTTTGAGGTGTTGATGTAGGAGATGTTCAGTGTGATGACCCTATATACAATAACCCCATCACTGGTGAGAACGAGATTCGATCCCTTGATACATTGCTCGATGATAGTGACTAGGAAAAGGAAAATGCAGGGATATCTCGTACGTGGGTAATTGCAAGTGCAGAAAGGTTCTTTTTCCAAACAATTATCACTGAGGAGTCAACATGTGCCAAAGATTGCTTATACAAAGGAAGAATGTTTTCGTTGAAAGTCGAGTTGAAACGAGCTTTGGACATGTTGGTTATAAAATAAAAGTTTGCGATAAGAGTAAAAAGGTCATGTAAAGCTCGTTATGAGGTTGGTTGCTAGGACAAGGCATGCAAGTTCAGTGTGCGTGCAACGAAGTTACCTGATAAAGGAGAATATTGTCAACTTCGGACATTCCACAAAGTACACACCTGTACCGTTGATGGTTTGCCAGGCCCGTTTCCAACTACAAGTGTGAAGATTATTGGTGAACTTATGTCACACAAGCTTCAGGCTAATAGAGTAGCATTGAAACCTAAGGACATAATTTGTGAGATGAGGGTTCAGTGGGGATTGGAATGGTTGTATGGTAAGGCTTGGTAAACGAAGGAATATGCGGAGAGGCTTGTTTTCAGTCCACCGGAGGAGTCATTTTAACTACTACCCTTGTATTTTTATATGTTGGAACAAGAAAATCCTGGCACAGTGACTGTAGTGGCTACTGATGAGGAAGAAAGATTCAAATATTATTTCTGGTCATAAGGGGCTTGTATTCGGGGGTTTAGGGATGTAATGTGTCCTACGGTTGCAATTGATGCGACACATCTGAAAGGCAAGTTCAAGGGTGTTTTGTTTATTGTTGAATGCAAAGATGCGAATGAGTGCGTATATCCAGTTGCGTTGGGCATAGGGCATGTTGAGGACGAAAACTCGTGGATGTGGTTTCTTAGCAAGCTGCGTGATGCGATTGGTTGTCCTGAAAACACTATGTTCATTTATGATCAGTATCTCGGCATTAAGAAAGCAATCCAAAATGCATACCCAGAAGCGTACCATGGTTTATGCGGTTACCACTTGAAAAAAAACTTTAAAAACAAGTTTAAGCGTGACAACGTTTCTATGATTTTTACCCTTGCTCGAGATTGCTATAAGGTTTTCGATTTGAACAGTCATATGAACCAGCTCAAGCATACTCACACGGGAGCCCATGCTGACTTTATGAGAATAGGGCCTGAAAGATGGGCACGTGCATGTTCACCAGTAAGGCGATACCAAATGATGACATCCAACATAGCGGAATGTGTTAACTCATGCTTGAAGCATACAAGACAAATGCCAATCACTATTTTGATCGAGTTCATCAGAGACATGTTCTAGTGTTGGTTCCATAACCAATACGAAAAGGCCGTCAAGGTGACCACGCCCCTCAGCCTTTGGGTTGCTAAGCAGTTGAGCAAATGGTTCAATGATGCACATCGCTTTGTAGTTAAGCCTATCAATCGAGTGGAGTTCGAAGTTAAAGATGGGAAGATGGACGGACTTGTAAACCTGTCCAGGAAGACGTGTTCATGTTGTGAGTTCCAAACAGATTTACTGCCATGCAGCCATGCCATTGCAGCAATAAGGTCAGAATATCTTTATTTCTTATTTGAACCATAATTGACATAGCATTTACATTGTGCTTGAAGATTGAGTTCATTGTATTTTTCAGTAAATGTAATCGTGAAGCCATTAAATTCTGCGCTGACTACTACAAGACAACAGTTTTGGTGGAGGGTTATTTGGGATCCATTAGGCTGGTAGGGCATCCTAGTGAGTGGGACATCCCCCCTCATGTGAAAGAAATTGTCGTCTTGCCCCCACCTTGGCGAGGCCAAGCGGGAAGACCTAGGAGGAGAAGGATTCCATCAGCTGGTGAAGGCAGTCGAGCACGGAGATGTTCGTAATGCAAGAAGTACGGGCATAACAGATAGAATTGCCCATACCCATTTGCAGTTCCATCCACAAATCCAGCACCATCTCCAAGTCAATCGATGCCTCCATGAGTGCGCCGACCCAAAGCATATTCAAGTTGCAGACAAACTGGTCACACACGCAACAACTGTCCAATACAAAGGACAATGTCTGAAAATGTAGGGTGTGTTGTGGATGAAGACAGCTTGTCTGCCTAACTAAATGTGTCTAAAAATTGTAGTTGAATTTGTTTTGCTTTACAGATTTGTGTGCTCGGTCATTCTATGAGCCACTTTTAGTTACGAAATTTGTTGCCAAACATTTCAAGCAGATAAGCCTGTCAAGGCCTCTGTTTGATCAAGATTGTGTTAAAGTACATTCTTACATTGCTTGTAAGACTGTTTTCGATTACAATCTCCATCAGACAAGAGCCTTGACAAGCTTATCTACCTGAAATGTTTGGCAACAAATTCTGCAACTAAAAGTGGCTCATAGAATGACAGAGCAGACAAATTCGTAAAGCAAAACCAGTTCAACTACAATTACAACATTAAGTACAAATGGCTACACAAATCTTATGAAGGAACAACAAGCATGGAATGGCTACCAATATTAAGAGATAAAGTCCTTATACTGTTACCCCATTTGTCACATTTTATTACCACTTGTATTAAACAATTAATGATTTGATTTAATTCCTTTCTATTTCATTTGATTTAACCGTTTATGTTCTTACAATGAAATTCCTTTCTATTTCATGAGTAATTAAATTTTGCCAATATCGGTTAGTTGACTAAGAGCATTCTGCCTGCAAGTTTTATGGTGACACGCTGAGTGAATGCAAACTTATGACGTGACACGTTGACCTGTTGCAGTCTTGGCGGGTGACACGGTAGGGGCCAATTGTGGTGACACATTGAGTGCAAGCAGACTTATAGCATGTGTCACGACTTGATACTCCCCTCGAGCCTGTGACAATTACCGCGACGTCTCGATAGACATTCATTACCTGGAATGCCAACCGGAACCTCGCAAGGCTTTAATATCAGTTTTCGCACATCCCCTGTGAGCAACAATTGTTAAGTATCATGTTTTGAGAGATTATAAACTATTTCCAAATCAAAACAATAGAAAAATAATTTTTTTCTCACAGGGGCATTTTGGTCATTTTTCCTGAAAAATCTCGAAACCAACTAAAAATGTAGTATGCGAGTGGAAAACACATATTTCATAATAAAAATAAGTTTAGATGTCTAAAACATTCATTTAAAGTGACACTATACTTATTTAAATATAATAAAAATATTCAATAAAATATTTTATTTTTTTATAAATTAATATTTATAGAGTTACCGATAAATAATTTTTATAGCATAAAAGCTAAATAAATTCATACATACTGTAATACAGATAACCAAAGCATAAGATTTAATTTACAGTGACAGGTGGGCCTACGAACGACCAAAAGTATCAAAAGCGATAAACTTACAGTTTTTGAGGATGCAAGTCTAACTGTAACCCTCAACGAAATGAGCTATCTACCGATTATCCTGAGCCTGAAAAAGGTGGAAAGGAGGGTGGTGAGATTATATAATCCCAGTGAGTAAACAAATATCATCTAAAATATCTAAAGCCGAGTAAATGAAGACATAAAAATAGATTAGCATAAAAATGATTCACAGCATTTTGAACTCATTTTAATAAGATAAAATAGATTCATTTCAATAAATAAACAACGAGGCTTATGATTTCTCGAAAAGCTTGGCTCGTGCCAAAATCATTCTCATACTCAGTTATCAGGGATACCTTGGCCTGGGGCTATCCCAACCGAGTCCGCCGAGGTTGTTAAAAAGTCATGTACGCATAAATCATGTTTTTATTTTGAAAACATAACCGTTTCTTGGCGTTGGCTGAGTTCACCCTCACGTGGTGGTTTGGCGTGAAGTGAACTCTAAAGGTGTACCTCGGGAGTTGCCCTACGCGCCTCCCCAATCGAGGTAAGAATATGACAGGATTTCGTGCCCCTCAAAAAGGCTGGTCCACAAAACCCGCCCACTGCAGCAAGCTAAACCCACCATACAATAAAATTTACGATAGCATGATATGGCAATTATTTTATTTTACAGCCTCTCAAGGCAAATCAACAGTTCATACATTTTTAGCACATTTACCAATTTAACCATTCATGCCAATATTATCATAAGCCATTCAATTCAAACCATAAATTCACAATACATCAAATGGTCTCCAATTACTCTATTTTCAAAGCCATCATTCAATTTCAAGACAGTTTATAAAATCATTTCATTTAAACACATTTTGTTTATAAAACCTAAAAATTAACGATTTAAACTCATTTTTCATAAAATCACAAAAACGAATTAAAATTCACTTCAGATAATCAAGATGATGATAAGGTTACTCACTGTAATGGGAATTGAATTTCAAGTACTCCGATTCTTGATCCTCGGGTACTATCTTTTTACTTTTGCCAGAATGCTTACCACCTAGACAATACACGACACATAATTCAATATACTGTGTCATACCATTATAAATCTATTTCAGGCTCTTTACTAATGCATGAAATGGGATGTGAAATGCTCGGTAACCATCTAAATACGGTGTTTCAGTATAAGTTCAATTGTGTACCTATATAAAATGGTATTGGCCTAATTCGATCTATCACCCGATTAATTGGCCAATATGTCTAATTCAACTCCAAATAATTCAATTTTTCTCCCAGTACTCCAAATCATCAAACACAAATTAAATAACCTGAAATATGGCAAAATCATCCTCACATTTTCTCTTGAAAAATTCGACCATGGAGGGTTCACTAACAATATAATTTTTCAAGCTTGATTCTCACACCATAAATCACTAATTCCTAACCAAATCACTTAAAATAAAATCAAAATCATCATCAATATTCCACTTGGAGAATTTGACCAATGATGGGTTATGGAAGAACATGAATTTTTCTTGCTTGATTTTCATGCCACACATCACTAACTAACTAAAAACACTAAAATACATTGAAATCTAACCAAATCAAGCATCAAAACCTCCCTTTAAATGTTCGGCCAGCAAGGGATTCATCATGATTTCATATGATTCAACCATGAAAAATAAGAAGAAAATGCTTAAGAAAGAGAGATCTCAAGCTTAATTGAAAAATCTTACCTTTTTTTCACTTGTTTCCTTGAATTTTCACACTTTTCCCTTGAATTTTCCACCTAGGGTTTTTGTTCTTTCTTTTCTTCCTTTGTTCTTGCTTTGGCCGGTCATAAGAATGAATGTGGAAGAGTTCAAATTGGCTTTATAAAGGAAAATAGTAAATGGACAAAAATTTACCATGTGTCACCATTCCATTGGTCCATGTGTCATACTTACCCATTAAGCAATCTCTCTCCACCACTTAAATTTCCTTAATTATCCATGATAATATTGGGTAAAATCCATGTGTTGGACAAGTGTTGGGTGGTGCAAAATGACTATTTTATCCCTATGCTCGAAAAAATGTCAAAATTAAAATTCTTCACTTCTCAAACTCAAATTATACTCCAAATGATCAATCTTAGTCAAAAATTTCATCCAACACTCACATTTTAACCTCGAGTGGAAAAATGACCATTTTACCCCTAGGTCATGAAAATTCCAATTTGACTCCAAATCGGTCCTCGAATTCCGAATCACCATTTTAAGTCATTCTGGGGTTTTAAAATTCTCAATTTCATCTTAAAATCTCTATTTGGACTAGTTCGAGGCTTAATTCAACTTAATTGTACCATTTGGTACATTGCCATCCTTTAACAATTTCTGAGGTACCCAAGTAAGCAAACGTGCATTCTTATGTAAGAATGGCATAATAAACATATTGGAGAGCTGGGCTTGACAGCATGACACGCTGAGTTAATTTAGACTTATGGCATGACACGTTGACTTCTTACAGTCTTGGCAGGTGAAACGACTGAGGCCAATTGTGGTGACATGCTGAGTGCATGCAGACTTGGCGTGATACGCCAAATTGTTGCAGTCTTATTGGTGACACGGCACAAAATTAATAAAATTAAGGAAAGTTTTAAAAAAGTAACACCTGTTATAAGAAAAATCAACTAACCTGATATTTTAATTCTTATTTGGGGGATTTGGGCTTTCAGATGCTTATCCATACTTAATATTAAAACCCACTGTAAGTGGTCGCAATTGCACTACATCACAAAGACTCTCGAAGAGATAGGGGAGTTCAATGCAGGGAAGCCTACGTGCTTCGGGATGCTCCTGGATGTCTATCCATAAGCTTCGTCTATCAAACTTTGACCTTGCTTGCACGGTTGAGTTGATTGTAGCCCGGTACAGTTTTCCTAGTACCCCAAGGGAAGCATACATGGGTTTGTCAACCCTTTGCCTGAAGTCTGGAAACTCCCTTGGTTTCAAGGATCCAGGCATCTCAGCTGGTGCTCCTGTCTTTCCAAAATCAACAGCCATAGAGTGAAGAGTTGCCAATTCTAGGCTGGATCAAGACCTCGAATCATGGACCTAGAATTGGCAACTTTTCACTATATGGCTGTTGATTTTGCAAAGACAAGAGCACCAGCTAAGATGCCTCGATCCCTGAAACCAAGGGAGTTCCTAGACTTCATGTAGAGGGTTGACAAACCCATGTATGCTTTCCTTGGGGTACTAGGTAAACTGTACCGGGCTACATTCAACTCAACCATGCAAGTAAGGTCAAAGTTTGATAGACGAAGCTTGTGGATAGACCTCTACGAGCATCCTAAACACGTAGGCTTCACTACATGAACTCCCCTGTCTCTTGGAGAGGCAAAATGTCAGGATCCTCATACTGTCTGCGTTGGATCTGCAAAACATGGCACACATGCACCAGTGAGTTAAGCCATAATGTGCAACAACGTATAGTGAAGAAATAAATAAGGAATAAATGTTGTGACACGTCATGCATAACAAGCAAAATGTTCTGACACGCCATGGATAACAAGCAAAATGTTCTGACACGCCATGCATAACAAGTTAAACGTTGTGACACGCCATGCATGACAAGTTAAACGTTGTGACATGCCATGCATGACAAGTAAATTGTTCTAACACGCCATGCATAACAAGTAAAATGTTGTCACACACCAACACTGACACGCCAATAACTAACTATAATACAAATGTCCTGACCCGCTAATCACCAAAAACTAGTTAAACCACTACCACTTAACCTCAAAAACCATCAAACCAGCAAGAAAACACAATCTAAACAGTTGCTAAACGTAAACCACTAAAATACAAGCGAAGATAGAATAACGTACTTATGATTTAAGGCCGTCAAGAATCTGAGCAATGATATGGTCCTCAAGCGTCTGCATTGCTAGAGTCAATGACTAAATTGAAGCCTTCAGCTCTAACATCTCTTCTTCATGCTAGCGCATGATCCGTCAAAGCTGACGGGTAGTGACTACTCTATCATTGACTCTTCTCGACTAGGTCAATTGCAATAACATATATAAAGGTGTTATTCAATAATCATATATGGATTTGTTAAACATTAACCATTACAACTTTAATATCCTTACCAGCGGCTCGTTAGCAGTCTACGGTGGAGCCAGACCCATCGATGCTTGAGGACTTGTCCTCGCTTTCGTAAACTGTAATAACAGAAATTATTGTGTTACTCGATAAACATATGTGAAAATGTAAACAAAAACCGTTAGAACCCATCTTACCGATGGGTCGTTTCCACTGTGCGTTTGAGGAGGATCGGTGGGTGGTTTTGAAGCTACCAACACATGGTCCAACTACAAACATAGATATGTTATTCGATAATCACATATGGAATTGGAGAACACAAAATCGTCAGAACTGTCCTTACCAGCTGTTCACTGCCTTGACCATGGTCGTCCCCTTTGTCCATCAACTCAGGGCCTGACAGTTCATCAACTAAACCAGCGACGGTGCGTGTCCGCTTCGTGCCACCAGAGGCTCTTTTCTCCTTCAAGCTTCTCCTTTTTTGCCTTGCATCTAAGCCCCAATCCGATCGATCCTCCATGTGCCCTATTGGCACATACTCGTGGCCCTCCGATAACGGGACATCAAGGTCCACAAAATACTCTTGGCTGGCCTCATCCGCGGTGGGTTCCAAAGTCTCCAGTGCCCACAACTGCAAATAAACAAATAAAATGTTATGATTATCGAATAGGGAAAGTTATTATACAAATATAAAGAAAAAATTAGTAGCTGTTCACTCACATGCTCTGATGACTCTAACTTTTGAAATGTCGTGTAGAAGTCTTTTAGCTTCTGATTGCAATCCCATTTGCACATTCGTGGGTAGACGTTGTCCTTCGGATCAGAAGGGGCAACTATGTTTTGCAAGGTTGGAATTGCCTCCATTGCCCAAAATTGCAAGTCAAATGGAACCATTATTAGACCGTAAATCATAAACGAGTGTAGCCATAAATTATTAAAGCAAAAAGGACATTGAAAAATGTTACGTGATAGTACTTGTATCACCTATGCGAATCCATAAATGTTGTCGCGTAACCGAGTTTCCTTTGTCATGCTTGAGTCAAGCACTTCAAACCCCTTCAAAAGGTAGTCCAAGGTCAGCTTCCAAACATAGTGCCCCTATAGGAAGACATTCCAAGCTTTGATGTCCTCCACCAATGACAGCAACCAAGGCGTCACTTGTCTACGGTAGTCTTGACCAAATAAAATTTTATTCGCGATCAAGACGAGTGCCATCTTGGTCGTGTCTCCTGGTCACTAGAAGTTGCCCCCACCGAATGTATCAAGCAAAGCCTGCAGCTCAACGCTCTCCTGCCCGTTCCAGTATCCGGCATGAATTTTGTCCGCAGTAACCTCGTATGGTTGTCTGAACACATCGGGCATTGGACCAAACTTCAGCCCAGTGATGAGCCAGAACTCCTGCTTTGATAGCTGCGCCTTGCTCTTGCCAATGACAAACCATAGCTGGTGGGCCATTGATTGGCTCTCAGTGATCTGGCGAAACATGATGCTATGCAGGAGACCGACGCAAAAGTACCCTTGTGGATAGACGTCCAGAATCCTTTCGAAGTACGTACGCTTCACTGCATCGTACTCCCCCTTCTGTTGGAGAGTCTTTGTGATGTAATGCAGTTGCGACCACTTACAGTGGATGTTAATTGCAACGTTGAACGCCTACTTTTCCCTCGGCACGATTAGCAAACTGTCAAAATCCTCATACTGTCTGCGCTGGATTTGCAAAACATGGCACACATGCACAAGTGAGTTAAGCCGTAATGTGCAACAAGGTATACTGAAGACATAAATAAGGAATAAATGTTGTGACACGCCATGCATAGCAAGCAAAATGTTGTGACACGCCATGCATAGCAAGTAAAATGTTGTGACATGCCATGCATAACAAGTAAAATGTTGTGACACGCCATGCATATCAAGTAAAATGTTGTGAAACGCCATGCATAACAAGCAAAATGTTGTGACACGCCATGCACGCCATGCATAGTAAGCAACATGTTGTGACACGCCATACATATCAAGTCAAATGTTGTGACACGCCATGCATATCGAGTCAAATGTTGTGACACGCCATGCAAATCGAGTCAAATGTTGTCACACGCTAACAATGCAGTGACACGGTAAACACAAAAAAACCCCTAAAACCACCATGACTTAACCCCAAAAACCATTAAACTAGCAAGACACAGTGTACACATTTGCAAAACAAAAAACACGAACATATCAAACAAACCCAGCAAAAAAGTAAAAAATTAACGAACACAAGAATGTTTTAATTTGAGACTCACTGACCTCTTCACTCATAGCCGACATTGTTGCTGGTGCTGTGCTGTCGTTACATTTACAAAGAGCCTTCTCGAACACTCCGATACCAGTGGGAATGAGAAATGAATCACACAGACATGAGGAATTTTAAAAAATAACTGTTTAAAATGAAAAATGGCCTTATAATATTCTTATTTATTCGTTTCACTAAGGGGAATCAATTCAGTGGAAGTTTAAACAATTACCACGTTAACTGTCCACTTTTTTTCCTTTCTCTATTTCAAACCATGACGTGTCAGCTATTCAAGCAATGCCGTGTCACGCACTCTAAACCAAGCAATGCCGTGTCACACACTCTAAACCATGGCGTGTCAGCTTAACAAGCAATGTCGTGTCACACACTTTAAACATGGCATGTTACCAACTCTAAACTCTGGCTTGTCACAGCTTCCCTTCATAGCATGTCACCAACTCTGAACTCTGGCGTGTCACAGATTCCCTCCATGGCGTCTCACCAACTCTGAACGCTGGCATGTCACAGATTCCCTCCATGCCGTGTCACCAACTCTAAACTCTAGCATGTCACAGATTCCCTCCATGGCATCTCACCAACTCTAAATGTTGGTGTGTCATAGATTCCCTCCATGCCATGTCACCAACTTTGAACTCTAGCGTGTCACAGATTCCTGCCATGACGTCTCACCAACTCTGAACGCTGACGTGTCATAGATTCCTACCATGGCGTGTTACCAACTCTTAACTCTAGCATGTCACAGATTTCCTCCATGGCTTCTCACCAACTCTGAACGCTGGTGTGTCACAGCCGTGTCACACATTCCCAACATGACGTTTCACGAACTCTAAACCCTGCCCTGCCACAGCCGTCTCACATATGGCCTGCTATAACAAGACCATTTCCTGCTTTGGATTCACATCTTTCTCCTTTTAATTCACCACCGTATCAAGGATTTTTGGTTTCACATCATTAGCCAAGCTTTCCATTCATCACGATCGATTCCTCGTTCGGTTTAATATCATTCTTCTCCTCTTATCTAAATGCCATGACCCAAATCTCTAAAGAACCATCTCATGCAACATTATTTTGTTTTGCACAACCTTCGCAAAAAAAGAAAAAATGGATGTTTTGCACAAAATTAAATGTTCGTAAAATTCTTTGCATATTTATTTATTTTTTCCTATTTTTCGCTTGTTTGAGAGTGCACGCTAAAGAAGATGGCTCATTAAAGGCATTTTTGTTCCAAAATCTATTATGGTGGCTAAAAACAGTTAAAGTTATCCCGAGGGTTATTTATAAAAACATGTTATTTTTAAGGGCTAAAAAAAAAAAATCCCCGATAAGGTATTTGCCCGACTTGATTCACCAAGTCAAATCTAAAAGTAGCTATAACCAGGTTGTGTATGCTGTGCTGCCTACTTATGTTAAACAATTAAATTAATCGACAGAACTTTCTTATATGTTGCACCAGAGATATTTATTTTATCTATTCCATATTTAAAAGAAAGCCTAAAGGAGCTTTCTCATTTTTCCACGTCTCAACTTAAAAAGGTGGCCACGTTTCAAGTTGGCTTTTGCATGCTTTTGCTTCTCTACAGGTGGAGTCATGAAGAGGGAGTTGGGGATTAGGTTGGGGGCTGACATGTGATAGGTTGGGGTTAAAAGGGTGTTATAGTTGAGGTGCAAAGGCTAGGAAAGAGTAAGGATAAAGTGGAAAGAAAAAGAAGAATAAGAAAACAAAATTTGAAAAAAAAATTGGGTGAAAAAATCATATTTGATAAAAAAGCAATGGGCAAAGAAACGGGTAAAAAAAGGGGTGGAGATCCGTACCTATATGAGAGAAAGGTAAATCTAGGTTGAGAGGAAGATGTGAGAGGAAAAAGTAGAAAAGAAAACAAAAAGAAAAATTGAGAAAAAAAAAGGGTAATTTTTTTAATTGAGATTCAATTTTTTGTAGTTTTTTTCTCTCTTGTTTTTTTGTTATTATTTTTTTAATATTTAATTTTTTTACTGATTACATTTATAATTTTATCTTTTTAATAAATTTTTTAATACAATACAAAAAATAACAAAAAAAGTCCTAACAATGCATTATATAGACTTGTTAGTAATAGTATTGTTTAAATTTGATAAACAAGTTCATTTTGAATAAATTTAATATGTCATCATAATATTTTTTGACTTTTAAAAATTTATGTTTACACATTACAATGTAATTTATAAATGATATTTTGATTTTTTTTAATAGTTATTTTTATTAATGTAAATTCATTTTATATCTTATTCATATATAAAAAAGTTGTACCCAACTTATAACATGGGCTACACTCTAATCTATAACATACTTAAAAGGAAACCCCAATGGGGCTTCCAGAGTTAACCACGTGGAGGGCAAAAAGAGTGAAAGGGAAAAGATGTTGAAGCAAAGAGAGGGGGTGCAAAGAGGTCTATATGTTGCACACGGGTAATATTCTAGTATACTTTAAAAGAAGCTTTAAAAAAGCTCTCTCATTTTACCACATGAAAAGCACAGAAAGAAAGAAAAAACATATTGAAGAAAAAAGAGAGGTACAAAGAGGCCTCTGCAATGCACGGGCCATAGTCTAGTCCAAGAAACAAGAAGCTTTGATGATTGAAGTCTCCTCCTTTCTTCTTCCTTTTGAAATTATTGAGGTATGACAAAAGGTTTACTTTTTGTTTTTCGTTTTCTAATTACAGCTTTGGGTTGGAATTTGCCACGAAGAGCATACCTTATTCCCCTAGCTTATCAGGGTCTTGGCCAAACGTCACTCACTTTTCCAATACATTCTTTCACTAATTGCTATACGGTATGATCAACATGGCAAACTATTATCATGTTATAATTTGTTGTTGGTTTAGGAAATGTTTTTGCTGCTAGTGTAGACACTAATTTTTAAATTATGAGTAATTAATATTTTTATTGGTGCTTTTTCTCTTTATATGTGTGCTTTTATTTTATTTTACTTTTTTTTATTCTTAGCCAAATTCATGTAGGTGCCCAATGGGCTTTAGGCAGTCCAAATTTTATTTTTAGGCATTTGACTTAATAGAAACATGCCAGATAATTAAAATTAAAGCAATATAGATCAAACTAGATAACAAGATTAAAACTGATAATCAAGAATTAAAAACTAAATGAAACTAAGAACTTTCTAGAAACCAAAAGAACAAAAAAGGAATAAAATAAGAAATGAAAAAAAATGAAAAAAAAGGCCAATTGGGGGCATACGACAGGGTGCGTTTTGCACCCGCACAATCATGCCTTGCTAGACGTGAGAAATTTGTGTCTGGCAAAGGCCTTACTATGATGGGAACGGCATAGGTGGCCGTATCTCCAGCATCAAAGGGTAGCTATAAAACTGTGTTTCTCCCAAATCAAATAATGAGAGTTAGAGATCAAAAAAGGTATTTTCTTCAAAAATCCCTAACCTGGCGAAAACCTTATTTTTGAAAACCCTAGCTTCTACTACCAACCAGTGAGATACCATAACCAAAAATAAAAAAAATCACAAAAAAATAAAGAAATTGAAACCATCAAAACTGAAAGCAAGATCTAGGAAATGGGTTTGGTGAGGTTTTGAAGGGAAGGTCTAATAGTGTGAGAGAGCTAAAGTTTTTGGGTTTAAACTATCCTTCTTTCTTTTCTTTTTTGACTGAGAGAGGTAAGAGAGATGGCTGTCAAGGTAGTGAAGAGAGTAAGGGCTTTCAAAGCTGGCGGTGGTAGTGACTGTTGAAAGGAAAAAGGGGAGTTGAACGTTTTCAAAAAAAGGTAGAGAGTGCCGTCGGGTAGAGAGAGAAAATGAAGAAAGAGGAGGAAAAGAAGGGATTTATACCTAGGGTTGTGGGTTGAAACGGTGTTGTTTTGGAAGAGTGAAAGGGAAGTAAATCTTAGCCCATAACGACGTAGTTTTGAGAGAAGAAAATGAGCTGTTATTGTAAGCACCAGATGGTGTGTTTTGGGGAGAAGACTTAGTGAGCTACAGCAGACTCGGACTCTTCCTAGCCCAATAAGGTAAAGCCCTTCATCTTTTGTGGATCTGTTGCTGGTTTAGGTTGTTTAGGTCTAGCCCATGCCATTTGTTTATAAATGTTTTGTTTGATGATGAAGAATTATTTTAAATTATTTTAGTATAATGTTATAAAAATTCTAGATGATATTTTAATGTTAGGGGGTTAAATAGAAATAATAACAAAGATAGCAAAATAATAAAAATGTTTTAAGTATGGTTTGTTATAAAAAGAATATAAGTTTAAATGCATATTTAGTAATAAAAAATGAGGTTTAGGTAAGTAGAATATATATATATATAATATATATATATATATATATATATAAGGTAAATGTCTAAATAAAAAAAATATTTATGGTGATAGATTTAGTTAAGGTAAAAATATAGAAAAGATAAATGTTTAGCAAAAAAAAGAGATTTAAATAGAAAAATGGAAAATACCTAGTTATAAAGAAAAAGACTTTTGTAAATTAAAGAAAATATAAGAGAAATAAAATATATTTAGTCATAAATGAAAATAGGTTAGGTAGGTAAGAGAAATGAAATATTTAACTACACAAATTTATATAGAGATATATATAAATATAAAAAATATGATATAATATAAAATTATAAATATAAAAATAGTGTGGTTGTTTTGGATTAATTCTGATAATGGAATTTTATTCGTAAAGGCAAAGAGTTGCTATTTTCAAGANTAGTGAAGAGAGATTTAAATAGAAAAAATGGTAAAATGCCTAATTATAAAGAAATATACTTTTACAAATGAAAGAAAACATAAGATAAAATAAAATATATTTAATCATAAATAAAAATAGGTTAGGTAGGTAAGAGAAATGAAATATTTAACTACACAAATTTATATAGAGATATATATATAATATAAAAAATATGATAATAATATAAAATTATAAATATAAAAATAGTGTGGTTGTTTTGGATTAATTCTGATAATGGAATTTTATTCGTAAAGGCAAAGAGTTGCTATTTTCAAGATGACTTTGTTAAGAACGGGATTCAATTAAGGTTTTTTTCGAAGTGTCGGGATAAATCCTAATTTTGTATTTCGATATTTCGATTAATTCAAACAATTGCCCTAAAATTCGTAAAGAAATAAATTCATATAATGTTCTATCTAAATTAAAATCGCTATAGTTATTTAATCAATTTAAACAATTATTGCAAATAAAGGATTTGTTATTTATTCAAAAAAATAGTTTAATAAAACAAAATAATATTGACTCGTAATATTAATTAAAAATTATCGATTTAAATAATTTTTTTAAAAAAATATATATAGCAAAAATAAATGAGGTATTTAATTGTATTAAACTATTAAATATATATATATATATATTATAAATCAATAAAATTATATTTATAAACGTGCTCATTTGGCATCATTCACGATTTTTATCTTGGCATAGCATATGACAAATATATTTTGTTAATGGGACAAGAACTCCGATGATGGGATTTCCTCGAAAGACTTTTAGAGACGAGTTTTTCGGGGGATATCCCTAGGTAAGGAAAACTTTGAGATTTCACCAAAGTATTGAGATGGTCTACGAATGATTTTCCTATACAAGGTTTTCGCTACTTATTATTTAAAATTGGTAGATCATGACATTATTTCATAACTACATCATGCGCACTTGTAAAACCGAATGAAAAGCTTTAATTTGCTAATATAATAAAGAATAAAATAAATAAACAAGGATTAGGAAAAGATAAGAATAAAATCAATGGTTTAGACTACAATAAGATAATATATGATTAAATGATACTGTTCATGGAACGGGCATTACAAGGGTACTAATCTTTTCCCGTGTGTAACCGTACTCTCGAACCCAACTCTAAAAATTCACAAACCAGTTTATTGTTTTTTAGATGGACCTAAAATCAATTTAGGATTCTGTCGAATAGAACAAATTTAACAGGTGGCCAATCGCACCTAGATAAAAAAGATTGGTGGCGACTCCTTATTCTTCTACGTCTAGCGATCAGGTTCCCGAACCCACACGTTAGACAGCTTGGCGACTCCATTGGGGAAATAGATAGTTAAGCCATTAATTAATCATAAGTTATCCTAAGCCTTAAATAATTTATTGTCATATTTAATCTTAAGCATTTACTTTGTGCATTATTATTTGTTGCATTTATTGTTTTGCTATTGTTATTTTATCGCCATTAAATAATTATGGGGAATTTAGGATAGAGGGATATGAGGTTATCGATCAAAAGTTGGTACGTTCCTTCACACACACGACACATCTTGCATTCATGCATAAGCCTTCTACTCAGGCTAGATCTTTCGTTAGAATGGGGTTTAATAGTTAAGCTCTCGTGAGGTGATAACCTCCGCATGGGCTAGTGAAGACTCTTACTCAGATTAAACCCAGTTCGTTCGAAGTTTGTAATGGGTGAGGATTGAGGTGCTTTACTAGTTCGAGCGGACGACAGTGAGGAACAATTTGGGAACCTATAGCTTTGTCAAACCTAAACCTAGCATTTAGAATGTCGTGAGTAACCTTTTCTTAGGTAGAGCCTTACCCGTGAGAATATACCCTTTGATTAGGCACACGTGAAGGAACTTCTCTTACTCCTTTTACTTTAAAACTTCCCACCAAAATAGTAATAAATCATGGTGTAAATAACGTCTGACGACGTGGTAAATACCCATGATCTTAATCATTGCTTTTTTTAAAATACAAGTTAATGTTCTTTAATTTTGTTTACTATACTGACTTGAGCTTGTTGTCATTTTTTATTTGCATATGCACATTTACATCATAATTTTGCGTATAGGAAAAGTATTTGTCACCTAACAACCATTGACGAGGGAGAGTTCAATTACATTCATGGAGTCATCATGGCCACCTTCAAGCTATGACGAGATATATGAAGTGACTCAACACACGACACATCTTGCATTCATGCATAAGCCTTCTACTCAGGCTAGATCTTTCGTTAGAATGGGGTTTAATAGTTAAGCTCTCGTGAGGTGATAACCTCCGCATGGGCTAGTGAAGACTCTTACTCAGATTAAACCCAGTTCGTTCGAAGTTTGTAATGGGTGAGGATTGAGGTGCTTTACTAGTTCGAGCGGACGACAGTGAGGAACAATTTGGGAACCTATAGCTTTGTCAAACCTAAACCTAGCATATAGAATGTCGTGAGTAACCTTTTCTTAGGTAGAGCCTTACCCGTGAGAATATACCCTTTGATTAGGCACACGTGAAGGAACTTCTCTTACTCCCTTTACTTTAAAACTTCCCACCAAAATAGTAATAAATCATGGTGTAAATAACGTCTGACGACGTGGTAAATACCCATGATCTTAATCATTGCTTTTTTTAAAATACAAGTTAATGTTCTTTAATTTTATTTACTATACTGACTTGAGCTTGTTGTCATTTTTTATTTGCATATGCACATTTACATCATAATTTTGCGTATAGGAAAAGTATTTGTCACCTAACAACCATTGACGAGGGAGAGTTCAATTGCATTCATGGAGTCATCATGGCCACCTTCAAGCTATGACGAGATATATGAAGTGACTCAACACATGGTGAACGCTTAATGAAGTGCGGGAGATTGCTTGGCAAAAGGTCACATTTCATCACTACTTAAAAGGGTCCACCTAGATCTTAAACAGAATGACTTTACAAACTTTATTGATATATGGGAAAGGTGGTAGTCCACGACTCGAGAAAATTTTGATAAGAGATATGGCCATGTAGCTCGACTCCTTAAGGTTCAAATTGATGATCAATTGTTAAAGGCCATCGTACAATTATGGGATCCATCATATAGATGTTTTGTTTTTAATGAGGTGGATATGGTGCTGACAATTGAAGAATATTTAGCTTTGCTCCAAATTGATCTTGACAATCTAGATAAAATATATTGGGGAGGACAAAAGACCGATCATAGACGAAAGCTAGCCAAAATGATGGGTATAACTCTGGAGGAAGTCGACCAAAACTTAAGGAAAAAAGGGAACAATGAATGCATCCCATAGAGCTTTTTACGCGGTTACATCATGAAGCATTAGGACACAGAGCAAAGTCAACTTGCAATGGCATTAGAAAGATACGTGCTAATAATCTTTCCAAAAGTTTTGGGGCATATACAAGGCCAATCCTTCACCATTAATCCTAACAGAAACTCTCAGATCGCTGAACTATTGTTGGAGAAAAGGGGAAGGACGATTTGTGGGATGCACACAACATTTTTGCATCTGGATAATAAGTCACTTTGATTCTAAAGTCAAGTGGTTTAGAAAACCATTTCATCCACAAAGTGCCCTCATCAAAGAATTCTGTGAGAGTGAATGGCTAGAGAACAAGACTAAAGAGCAATGGATTTCCAAGCTTAGAAAACTCATAAGTGTGGAGGTAACGTGGAGAGCTTCGTGGATGCCCTGTCGCCCTATTATGTACAAATGTGGAGATGAACCTTGGGGAACATTAATGGTACCATGGGAAGCAATCAGTTATGCCGCAATCATGGTGAGAATGCAATTTGGATTAGAGCAATTTGTGTCGATAACACATTGACTCAACACTTAGGAGTTTGATTATAGAGAGCCTAGATTCTTGAAAAAAATTGAGGAGGTTGCATGAGCATAGAAGAAGATAAGCCAGGTACACCAAGAAAGGTACATTGATGAAGTTATTACTGGGCACCTAATGTAGCATGCCGAAGATGTAGTATACCTACACGAAGATGCACTTCATCACCCAATTGATTCGAAACCTCGAGATGCTTTGCTTGAGAATGAGTTGGCTCGATAGAAGTTCGAAGCTGAAAGTGCCAATTGGAAGCAACGATATGAAGATCTCTAAAAAAAGTGTAAGAAGATGAAAAAAGAAGCAATTGAACAAAGGATGAAGGTTCAAAAAATAGAAAAGGATTGAGAAAAGTAGTTCGAAAGCCTGGATAACAAGTTTTTCCCCATAACCAGCGAGCTCCAAAGGGAAATACAAATGAGAGAAAATAGAGGCAATGAGCTTCAAGCGTACAATGATGGATTGAAAAACTAGGTGCGATTCCAATAAGAATCCATCCAGTTGCTGAGACAAGAGTATGATGAGCTTAAAGGGATTATGGGAACTTATCAACGAGAATATGAATGCCTCAAGCATGAAACCACTTGAATTCGAGATTGACGTGAATCCCATAAACAAGCCTATGTGGAGAAAAAAGATCAAATGGATTGTTTGATTAAGCAAATGATAGAGGTGGCTTATAGGGCAAGAAGAATGGCTAAAAAGATAAACATGCTAAGAAGTCATGTCTTTCCAAAGGGGAAACAAGAGCAACAGCTAATTGAGTATTATGATGAAGTGTATAGCCATTACGGTAGAATTGGTCAATATTTCTAGATGTAAAAGATGACTCTTGAATTGTAATAAAAAACAACATTTTATGTAGTGGATCACTCTTGTTAATGGATGTTATGTGACAAATTATTTTACACATGACCATTTATTTATGCATGCATAAAACACTCATTTCATGACACTAAGTTTTTTCACTTGTAAATATTTATAACTTAGCATAGACACTGGTCTCATTTCTCTTCATTTCATTCATGTACTAATAATATATTGTAACGACCCCCTCCTTGGTCGCTATCGACGTTTGAGACTTTTAAAGAATTTTTCGCTAAGTCCCGAACAAGTCTCATTTAAAACTTTCGCTAAATTCATTAAATACATATAATCACGTGCGTAAGTGAATATATAAAAATTAAACTACTATCTACTCCATTCAAAATAATAATAATTCATGTTTATGAGTTGACAACATTTTTCAACACCTAGTAATTTCGTTCTAAAATAACACTAAACAACAGAGTGACTCAGAGAGAGGTTAGGAGATGCCTTGACCTACTCTGTGGTGGTCCGCAGGCACCGATGGTTACATGTTAGATTGATCTCTATCTGCAAAAAGGGAAAATAAGAGGGGTGTGAGTCTCATAGACTCAGTGATAATCATCAACCTCGTGAGTAGGCGAAGAGGGGGAACAACATAAAGGTGGAATGTTTATAAACTCAAGAGTAAGAGTAGAAAATACATTCCATAAAAATGAGAGATTTTGTTTTATACCTTGCAATTCTTAAAAATAATAATTTCCAAGTAACCATGTATGAAAATAGTTGTATTTGGGATGCTAAAAAATCTTTCAACCCCAACATCTAGTCAACATTTAATTGAATGGCAAGTGAAAAATAAAAATTTTCAAATATTAATCCCATGCATAGTGAAATAAAAATCTACAAGTGAGCATTATCCTCGGGTAGGTTTACTATAGCCGTTAGGCTTACTCTTTTAGACATCATCACCTACTCGTGGGAACTGCCCACACCACCAGATGAATCGAGGCTTCAGGTTCCTCTTTTTACCTACTCGTGGGAACTATCCACGTCACCAAATATAAATCGGAGCTTCAGGTTCCCTTTTACCTGCTCGTGGGAACTACCGACGCCACCAAATATAAATCGGGGCTTCAGGTCCCCTTTTACCTACTCATGGGAACTACCCACGCCACCAATTATAAATCGGGGCTTTAGGTCCCCTTTTTACAAACAAATATCGATAATCGAAAATTTTTACTTTGTGCACAAAGACCACACTTGACCTGGTGTGGTAACAGGTCCTACCCAGAGTATCTCGATCACGTTAAAATAAAATCATTACAATTTAATGCATTAGCAAAACATCATAGTTTATAAACAATATAATCACAAATCAATGTTGTGCATATTCTATCTCAAAACATGGTATATTTACCAAATTAGCATGCTAATTGAAATAAATAATATATCATCAACTTCTATGAATCAAACAAAGGCCATTGGTCTAAACATCTCACAAACTTGCAAGGTATGATTTTGAAGTGAAAACTAGTCAAAGGTTTGTTTCCCCATATTTAAAAACATGTAGATATATATATATATATATATTTTAAAGAAAAGCGGATTTAAAATCCTTGTCACAAGCACGAACAACCTAAGGCTTTCTACCAACTCATGCTGTCCATAATTTGATCAACTATCAAATATAACATATATATATATATATTATATTATAAGGACATAAATTTTGAAATTTAGCACCCACTCATCTCACAATAGTGGGACGCTACTTTGCTATTATTTTGCGCATGTACTTAGCTATTCTCTCTTCCTTTTTGTTTTTCTTCTTTTTCTTTTTTTCCTTTTGTGCCGCTGCTCATTCGCTCATTCTTCTTCTTTTTCTTTCTCTTATTTCTTCTCCCTTGTCGCCGAGCTCCCTCTCTCATTTTCCTTCTTTTTCTTTCTTTTCTTTCTTTTCTTTCTTCCCTCTCTTTCTTCTCCCTCGTCGTCGTGCTCTCTTTCTCATTTTTCTTCTCTTTCTTTTTCTTTTTTTTTCTGCTCTGCCGTGTTCTCTCTTTCTCTTTCCTTTTTTTGCTCTGCCGTGCTCTCTCTCTTCTTTCTTCTTCTCTTTCTCTTTCTCCTCTCTCTTTTCTCTCCCTCAAGCCCCTCCACTCTCTTCCTTCTCTTTCCTTTTCTCTTTCTTTTTCTTTTTCTCCCTTGTCTTTTCTCTTTTTTTTTGTGGTAGCATTGACTTTTCTCCTTCTCTCTCCTTTCTTCATTCTCCATTTTGGCCGGCCCCCCACTTTCTTCTTCTTCTCTTTGTCTTTTCTTTGTGAGTGGGGCATCACAGTTTCCCCCACTTAAAATAAATTGGCCCTCGAATTGCATCAACATAGAAACACTTAACAGTACATTTAACTTTGAAACAAATATGGATACTCTGCTTGCATTTCCTCTTCTAGTTCCCAAGTCGCCTCCTCTACTGAGTGGTTTTGCCACACTACTTTCATTAAGGAGATGTCCTTTGAGCGAAGCCTTTTTACTTGATAATCCACTATAGCTACAGGCTGTTCTTGGTACTTCAACCCATCTTCCAACAATATCGTATCATGTTGTATCACATGTGAAGGGTCTCAAACATATTTTATGAGCATGGATACATGAAACACTGATTAACCCCTTCAAAATCTAGTGGTAATGCCAATCGATAAGCAACAGCTCCTACGCGTTCCAGTATTTCAAATGGGCCAATATATCGAGGACTGAGTTTGCCTTTCTTGCCAAATCTTCGTACTCCTTTACAAGGTGACACTTTTAGAAACACAAGATCACCTATTTCGAACTCTAGGAGCCTACGTCTGTTGTCGGCATAAACCTTTTGTCTACTTTGAGCAGCCAACATTCATTCTCGAATTATTTGTACTCTTTCCATTGTTGCTTGTACCATCTTCGTCCCTAATAATTTCCTTTCTCCAACTTCCAACCACCCAATGGGTGACCTACATTTTCGCCTATACAATGCCTCAAATGGCGCCATCTTGATACTCGCCTGGTAATTGTTATTGTATGCAAATTCTGCCAAAGGCAAGTATAAGTTCCAAGAAACTCCAAAATCCAACACAATTGCTCTTAACATATCTTCCAATATTTGGATCGTGCGTTCTGACTGACCATCTGTTTGAGGGTGGTATGCTGTACTAAAGTTCAATCGGGTCCCCAATTCATCTTGCAACCTCCTCTAAAATCGACTAGTAAACTGTGGTCCCCTGTCGGACACAATGGTCATCGATACGCCATGGAGTTTAACAATTTAATTAATATATATTTGAGCGTATTGTGCCACTCCAAAATTTATCTTGATCAGGAGAAAATGTGCTAACTTAGTCAACCGATCTATAATTACCCATATGGAATCATATCCTCCTTTGACTCGGGGCAAGCCTGTCACGAAGTCCATTGCGATATGTTCCCATTTCCATTCAAGTATCGGTAACGGTTGTAATAATCCTGAAGGTCTTTGATGCTCTGCCTTCACTTGTTGGCACACCAAACATCTCAAAACATATTCCCCTACATCCTTCTTCAATCCTTGCCACCAATATACGGATCTTAATTCATGATACATCTTGGTGGCTCCCGGATGTACTGCATAAGTAGCAACGTGTGCTTCCTTTAAAATTTCTTCCCTTAACCCATCCAAGTTTGGCACATAGATTTGAGATCCATGCCTCAACAATCCATTAGACCTAAAACCAAACTCAGAAACTTGCTCACCCATACTCCTCAAAATCGTCATTACAAATGT
The DNA here is from genome assembly GCF_000208745.1 of Theobroma cacao. NCBI lineage: Eukaryota > Viridiplantae > Streptophyta > Magnoliopsida > Malvales > Malvaceae > Theobroma > Theobroma cacao. The sequence continues at coordinate 3,436,851 of NC_030853.1, forward strand.
ATCTTTAGCTTAGGCATCTCGAATTCGATCTATCAATATTGGTCGGATCCTAAAATGTGCCAATAGTGCATCTTACCCAATGACCTCAAATTTAACTCCTATATTACCCAAATCCTGTAATTCTTGCACTATCGATCTTTTCGCCACTGCAACATGTGCCATACTACCCATTGACTTTCGACTCAATGCATCAGCTGCGACATTCACCTTGCCGAGATGATATAGTATCGTACAATCATAGTCTTTTAACAATTCCATCCATCTACGTTGCCTTAAATTTAGATCTCGCTGTTGAAATATATATTCAAACTTTTGTGATCCGTATATATTTCACATGTTTCCCCATACAAATAATGTCTCTATATTTTTAAGGCAAACAAGATCGCTGCCATCTCCAGATCGTGTGTAGGATAATTTTGTTCATGCCTCTTAAGTTCTCTTGAGGCATAAGCGATGACTTTACCATGCTGCATTAATACACATCCTAATCCAACTCTTGAAGCATCACAATAAACAGTGTAGCCCCCTGACCCATATGGCAGACTTAATACGGGTGCGAAAGTTAAACAAGCTTTTAATGTTTGGAAATTGTGTTCATAAGCCTCTGACCATTCAAATTTTGCTCCCTTTTGAGTTAACCTCGTTAACGGATAGGCTATCTTAGAGAAATCTTTCACAAATCGTCGATAATACCTAGCCAATCCTAGAAAACTCCTGATTTTTGTAACTGTCGTGGGTCTAGCCCAATTCTCAATTACCTCCACTTTACTAGGATCTACTTGTACTCCATCCTTGGATACAATATGTCCCAGAAAACCAAAACTACAAAACCAAAACGCACACTTAGGAAATTTCGCTTACAGTCTATGCTCCCGTAGGGTCTGTAGCATGATCCTTAAATATTGTGCGTGCTCTTCCCAACTTCTCGAGTATATTAGAATGTCATCAATAAAGACGGCCACAAATCTATCTAGGTATGCTCGAAACACCCTATTCATCAAATCCATGAACGCAGCAGGAGCATTCATCAATCCAAAAAACATCACAAAAAATTCATAATGTCCATACCTCGTACGGAATGCGGTTTTGGGTATGTCATCTTTCCTGATCCTTAATTGATGATATCCAGAACTTAAATCAATCTTCAAGAAGCATTGAGCCCCCTGCAGCTGATCAAACAAATCATCAATTCTAGGAAGCGGATATTTATTTTTGATCGTGACTTTATTAAGCTACCGGTAATCTATACATAGCTTGAGACTCCCATCTTTTTTCTTCACAAACAACACTCGCTCTCCCCAAGGTGACACACGAGGGCGAATAAAGCCCTTGTTAATTAAATCTTGTAGTTGTTCCCTTAACTCCTTTAACTCTGCCGGGGCCATTCGGTATGGAGGCATCGATATTGGTTGCGTTTTTGGAATCAAATCGATACAAAATTTGATTTCCCTTTGGAGAGGTAATCCAAGCAATTCTTTTGGAAACACATCTTCAAATTCATTTTCTACAGGTGTAGCTGCTAAATTTCCTTCTTCACTTTGTACTTATTTAGTAATTGTAGCCATCACACTATGAACCAAATGGCTGTTGTGACCATAACTAACAAATGACGGCTCTCCAAGAAATTTAAACTTCACCAACTTACGATAACAATCTACATTAGCGTAGCAAGATGCCAACCAATCCATTCCCAATATCACGTAGAATCCTAATATTGTCATTAACACTAAGTCCACCTAAGTGTCCCTATCTTTAATTTGGACCAAACAAGAACGAAACACATACTCCGCAACATATGAATCTTCCAACGGGGTGGTTACTACTAACGGTTCATCCATATATTCATAATGCTCGCCTAATTTAGGCATGAAATTTGAAGTCACAAAGAATGTGTGGATCTTGGGTCAAATAAAACTAATGCGTCGTAACCACAAATGAAAAGATTACTTGTTACCACTGCATTTGAGACATGAGCATCTTGTGGTGTCAAAGCGAACACTCTAGCTTGTCCCCCTCCAGAAGCACCATGTTGAGTTGACCTTGCCAATCTACCTTGTGACGAGGAAGCTACCCCCTTCTTTTATCCATTTTGACATTTCTAGTTGGTGTGGTAGCAAAATCGAGTCGTATTGAGCCACGAGCCATCTCCTGATTATGTCTATGGGTAGGACAATCCCTCTTCAGATGACCAATTCCCCCACACTCATAGCAAAACACAGTCATTTGGTTACATGGCCCTGTATGAATCTAACCACAAAAAGTACAAAAAAGACCCCACTGACCACTCTGTCTAGGATTTGAATTAGTCATCCCACTACTCATAGCCCGTCTGTAATTAACCCCACTAAAATCACTGCTACTGAGGGACTACGAAATTGAAAATTTCTTCTTTGATTCGGTGGACTGGAGAATGCTGATCCTCTGAGTAAGTTACCATCCCTTCGACCTTGTTGGCCAGCTATATTAACATATTTACCCCTACTAGGGTCTCTATATCTGGAAGATCCTTCACCTCGATTTCTTTTACTCCTCTATCTTTCAACCCCAACCTCTATATGTCCTGCCTCGATTTTTCTAGCAGCATCAACTACCTTGGGATAGGATGTAAATCTCTGAGAGATTAAAATTCTGTATATTGTCTTATGTAACTCCTTAATAAACCTCTTGATCCTCTCCCTTTCAGTCTGAACCAGATACAGAGCATACCTCGACAACTGAGTAAACTGGATGTCATAATCTGACACTGTCATCCTAGGCGCCTACACTAAAGTTTCAAACTCCTGTGCCTTAGCGTCTCTCACGCTTTCAGGTAAAAATTTGTCCATGAAAGCCTGTGTGAACTCTTCCCAAGTAAGTGGAGCAAAACCAGGTGGTCTACAGCGCTTGAGCGTAGTGAACCATATCTACGCTACCTTCGTCAATCTAAAGCCTGTCAACTGAACTGCCAGATGACTAGAACAACCCAATGCAATACAAATTTTGTCCATCTCATCTAAAAATACTTGTGGGTCCTCTATTAATTTAGCACTCGAAAAGGAAGGGGGTTTCAATTTCATAAATTCACCTAGAGTTACCATGACATTTCCTCGATCTATTTCCTCATAAGGTTGATAATCTAAATCTTTAAAACTAGAACCCATTGTGTCATTTGGTTGATACACTCCCTGTCTCCTTAACTCTGCAAACTACTGGGTTAATCCTCGCAATCCAGCCACTATCTCCTCTAAGGTGGCAGTGCGTACCTCAAGATAATCACCTTCCGTATCCCTAGATTTGGTACCAGGTCTCCTCTCATTGGAACTTTGACTATCTTGAGGCATGATGATTTGACCTCTAGGTCCACCTCTCCCACTACTTCTAGAGAAAGATGCACGTGGTCCTTCCATAGCGCCATCTGGGGCATTAAACCCTCTAATTCCTCTTAAGGCAACTCGTGTCCTGGGTGGCATCTCGGTACCTAAACAGTAACAAACACCCTTCAAATAACTATTAAAATTTATTAATAAAGGTGGCTTACTAAGATTAGGAAATTCGTGTAGCCTCTTATCCATAATCTATGTTGCAGTCACGAACCATGGATAAGACTCTACACTACCCCTGACACTCCGCTGACAACACAACAAATATTAAGATTTTTCTAAACCTAGGGCTTTGATACCAATATTGTAACGACCCCCTCCTTGGTCGTTACCGACGTCTGAGACTTTTAAAGAATTTTTGCTAAGTCCCGAACAAGCCTCATTTAAAACTTTTGCTAGATTCATTAAATACATATAATCACGTGCGTAAGTGAATATATAAAAATTAAACTACTATCTACTTCATTCAAAATAATAATAATTCACGTTTATGAGTTGACAACATTTTTCAACACTTAGTAATTTCGTTCTAAAATAACACTAAATAGCGGAGCGACTCAGAGCGAGGCTAGGAAATGCCTTTACCTACTCTATGGTGGTTTGTATGCACCGATGGTTACACGTTAGACTGATCTCTATCTGCAAAAAGGGAAAATAAGAGGGGTGTGAGTCTCATAGACTTAGTGATAATCGTCGACCTTGTGAGTAGGCGAAGAGGGGAAACAACATAAAGGTGGAATGTTTATAAACTCAAGAGTAAGAGTAGAAAATACATTCCATAAAAATGAGAGATTTTGTTTTATACCTTACAATTCTTAAAAATAATAATTCCCAAGTAAACATGTATGAAAACAATTGTATTTGGGATGCTAGAAAATCTTTCAACCCCAACATCCAGTCAACATTTAATTCAATGGCAAGTGAAAAATAAAAATTTTCAAATATTAATGCCATGCATAGTGAAATAAATATCTACAAGTGAGCATTAACCTCGGGTAGGTTTACTATAACCCTTAGGCTTACGTTCTCATACATCATCACCTACTCGTGGGAACTGCCCACACCACCAGATGAATTGGGGCTTTAGGTCCCCCTTTTTACCTACTCGTGGGAACTACCTACGTCACCAAATATAAATCGGAATTTCAGGTCCCCCTTTACCTACTCGTGGGAACTACCAACGCCACCAAATATAAATCGGGGCTTCATGTCCCCCTTTTACAAACAAATATCGATAATCGAAAATTTTTACTTTGTGCACAAAGACCACACTTGACCTGATGTGGTAATAGGTCCTACCCAGAGTATCTCGATCACGTTAAAATAAAATCATTGCAATTTAATGTATTAGCAAAACATCATAGTTTATAAACATTATAATCACAAATCAATGTTGTGCATATTCTATCTCAAAACATGGTATATTTACCAAATTAGCATGCGAATTGAAATAAATAATTTATCATCAACTTTTATGAATCAAACAAAGGCCATTGGCCTAAACATCTCACAAACTTGCAAGGTATGATTTTGAAGTGAAAACTAGTCAAAGGTTTGTTTCCCCATATTTAAAAGCATGTAGATATATATTTATATATATATTTTAAAGAAAAGCGGATTTAAAATCCTTGTCACAAGCACGAACAACCTAAGGCTTTCTACCAACTCATGCTGTCCACAATTTGATCAATTATCAAATATGACATATATATGTATATATATTATATTATAGGGACATAAATTTTGAAATTTAGCACCCACTCACCTCACAATAGCGGGATGCTACTTCGCTATTATTTCACGCGTGTACTTAGCTATTCTCTCTTCTTTTTCGATTTTCTTCTTTTTTTTTCTTTTTGTACCGCTGCTCATTCTCTCATTCTTTTTCTTTTTCTTTCTCTTATTTCTTCTCCCTTGTCATCGTGTTCCCTCTCTCCTTTTCCTTCTTTTTCTTTCTCTTCTTTCTTCCTTCTCTTTCTTCTCCCTCTTCGTCCTACTCCCTCTCTCTTTTTTCTTTTCTTTTTTTTCTACTCTGCCATGCTCACTCTCTTCTTTCTTCTTCTCTTTCTTTTTTTCTTTTCTTTCTCTTTCATTTTTCTTATCTGCCGTGCTCTCTCTCTCATTTCTTATTCTCTTTCTCTTTTTCTTCTCTTTCTCCTTTCTTCTTTCTCTTCTTCGGGCCCCCCACTCTCTTCCTTCTCTTTCATTTTCTCTTTCTCCCTTGTTTTTTCTCCCCTTTTTTTTTGACAGCATTGACTTTTCTTCTTCTCTCTTCTTTCTTCCTTCTCCATTTTGGCTGGCCCCTCACTCTCTTCTTCTTCTTTTTGTTTTTTCTTTATGAGTGGGGCATCATAGTATCTAATTCATGTTTATGATTACAAAAGGTTTTCCAAAAAGCTCGACCACCTAAACCAAGTGATCAACATGTCCATTATACTCGTCGACGAATGAAAAGCATGGAAGAGGAACAAAGGAAGTGATTGGATAGGATGGAAAATGCTCAAGAAGATATGAAAGAACAGTTATAAAAAATAATGGAGTCAATAATGAGTTTAAGCAATGGAAAAATAGTGGTTGGAGAATCGGTCCCAACAGAAAACCAAAACATTGATAATTTGAGAAATGATCAACCTTGCCTGCCAGGATATGTTCCATCCCGTGCATAGATATCTCAAGGGATTCACTCGCAAATGGCACCACCTGTTGGAGGATTTCCTTATGCTTATTACAACTTCTCACCTTTATTGGGTCCTCAGCAAGTCCATGGGCAATTTAGATCAAACTTAGGAGTGAATCCTGCTAAACCAATACAAGTCTCTGATTTAGATGATCTAAAAGAGCAAGAGAGGTTGAAGAGGAACTCATTCAAGATAGTAGTAAATGACAAGGATGAGAAAAAAATATGATTTGCTGGAAGAACGCCTCCGTGCTGTGGAAGGAGTGGACAGATTCAAAACTATGGATGCAACTGAGTTATGTTTGGTACCTGATATGGTTATTCCTGCCAAATTTAAGGTGCCAAAATTTGAGAAATATGATGGGACAAAATGCCCAATGGTACACATTACCATGTATTGTCAAAAAATAGCTACACAATCGCATGATGATAAGTTGTTAATTCACTTTTTTCATGATAAACTACCTAAATCAATTGCAAGATGGTATGTACAGCTTGATCGGGGTCATGTTAAATCTTGGAAAGATTTGGCAAAAGCTTTTATGGCACAATACAAGCATGTGGCTGAGTTAGGTCCTGACCGCTTATCACTCTAGACCATGGAAAAAAGGACTAGTGAGAGTTTCAACGAGTATGCCCAAAGATGGAGAGATGTAGTAGCATAAGTTCAACCACCCCTGACAGATAAGGAGATGATTGTATTGTTCATAAATACACTTAGGGCTCCTTTTTATGAAAGATTGATTGGCAATGCCACCAAAAATTTTACAAATCTAGTCTTATCAAGTGGAATAATAAAAGGAGCAATCAAGAATGGTAAAATTGAAAGGAACTATCAAGCCCAGCCCTATAATATACTTGCCATGTCATTCATGTATTTGACAACATACTTGCATACTTGAATACCTCGAAAAAATCGTTAAAAGTCGATAGTGTACCTAGTGGTACAATTAAGTTGATTTAAGCCTCGAACTAGTTCAAATAAAGATTTTAAGATGCAATTGAGAGTTATTGAATCTTAGAATGACTTAATATGGTGATTCGAAGTTCGGGGATTGATTTGGAGTTAAATTGAAATTTTCATAACGTAGAGGTAAAATGGTCATTTTTCCACCCAAGGGAAAATTTGGGATGGTGGATGAAATTTTGATCAAGTTTGACTATTTGGAACATAATTTGAGCTTGAGAAGTGAAAAATTTTAATTCTGACAATTTTTCGAGCATAAAGGCAAAAAGGTTATTTCACGTGTCCACAAGGACGTAATTAGAATTTTTGAAAATTTACACCACCTTGACACTTGTCAAACCAATGAAATTCATTTTATACTTTGGATAATTGAAGGATTTTATGTGGTGGAGAAGAAATGCTTAATTATTAAGTTTTATGTATGGACCAATCACATGGTGACAAGTGTCAAGCTTTAATATTATTATTTTTTCTTTAATAAACACAACTAAAATTCTCCCATCTCATTTCTCTTGGCCGGCCAAAGCAAGAAGAAAAGGGAAAAAGCGTAGAACAAACCCTAGAGAAGAAAATCAAGAGAAAATTCATTGGATTTCAAGGAATTAAGCAAGTAAAGGTAAAATTTCTTAATTCTAGCTTGTGATCTACCTTTCCTATGCATTCTTTTTCAATTACCATGGTTAAAATTCAAGATCTCATGAAGGATTCATGGCTGACCGAATTTAGGGAGAGAAGATTTGATGATTTATTTGGTTAGATTTCAAGGTATCTTAGTGTTTTTAGTTGTTTGGTGATGTTTAGCATGAAAAACAAGCAAAAAATTTCATGCCCTTCACCCACACTCCTTGGCTGAAATTTTCAAGAGAGAAATTGGATAATGGACTTTGATGAATTTCATGCTATTTAGGTGTTTTTAGTTGTTTTATGATGTAAGGTGTAAAAATCAAGCATGAAAATTACATGTTCTACACTAAACCTTCAATGGTCGAATTTTACAAGGAAGATATTGATGATGGATTTTTGTGATATTACGTATTATTTAACTTGTAATTGATGACTTGGAGTGTTGGAAGTGGAATCAAGTTAATTGGAGTTGAATTGGATGTATTGGCCAATTAACCGGTGTATAGATCGAATTAGGCCAATACCATTTTATTTCGATATATAATTGAAGCTATGTAGAACACCATATTTAGATAATAATCCGAACATTTCGCATCCTATTTCATGCATTCATATAGAGCCTAAATTAGTTTTATAACGGTTTAGTACAAATTTAGTAAATTGCTTGTTGTGCATTATGTTTAGGTAGTGAAACTTTCGATAAGGGTAAGGAGATTGTACCCGAAGATTGGGACTAGGAGTACTTCGACTCTCGATATTATAAGTAACCTTATTATCATCTTAATTATCTAAAGTAGTTTTTATTCATTTTTGTGATTTTATAGAAAAATGAGTTTAAATGGTAAATCCTTATGTTTTATATGTAAAATGTGATTAAATGAAATGAGTTTTATAAATCATTTTGAAATTGAATGATGATTTTAGAAATTGAGTAAATGGAGACTGTTTGATTGTGTTGTAAATTTATGGCTTGAATTGAATGGCTTATGGTGATATTAGCATGAATGGCTAAATTGGAAATTGTGTTGGAATTGTATGAACTATTTATTTTGCCTTAACAAGCTTGGTAGTAATATAATTGCCATGTCATGCTGTCGAAACTTTTATTGATTTGGTGGGATATTGATTAGTCACTACAGTGGCGGGTTTCCGTGGACCAACCTATTAGAGAAGGGCACGATAAACCCGATTATATTTTACCTTGGTATGAGAGGCGCAGAGGGTATCTTCTGAGGTAAAGCTTTAGAGTTCACTACACGCTAAACCGCCACGTGAGGGTGAACTCAGCCAACGCCAAGGAACGGCTATGCTTTTAAACGTAAAAATGTGTTTTATGCGTATATGAACTTTTCTTTAACAGCCTTGGTGGACTCGGTTGGATATCCCGACCAAGGTATCCTCGAGAATGATTTTTGGCACGAGCCAAATTTTTAAGAAATTCATAAGCCATGTTAATTATTTGAGTGAAATGAAATTATTTTATTTAGTTAAAATGAGTTTGAAACGTTATGAATCATAGTACGATGAACTATTTTAAGTTGTCTCCATTTACTCGACTTTAGATATTTTAGATAATGTTTGTTTACTCACTGAGTTTATATAAACTCACCACCCTCATTTCCACTCATTTCAGGATCAGGACAGTCCGTAAATAGCTGATTACGTCGAGGATTATTATTGGACTTGCCTCCTCAGAAATTGTAGGTCCACAGCTTTTGTTACCTTTGGTCATTCGGGAGCCCACACGTCATTGTAAATTAAATTACATACTCTGGTTATCTGTGTTACTGTATGTATGGATTTATTTTGCTTTTACGCTACAAAAATTATTTACGTAGAGTTCTATAAATATTGTTTTATAAGAAAATGAAATATTTCATTTAATATTTTTATTTTATTCTATTAGCTACAATTTCACCCTAAATGAATGTTTTAGACATAAAAACTTGTTTTTAGTTATGAAATGTGCATTTTCCCTATATATTATATTTTCAGTAGGTTTCAAAATTTTTGAGAAAAATGACCAAAATGCCATTGTGAGACAGAAAATATTTTTTATTATTGTTTTAATTTGAAAATAGCTTATAATCTTTTAAAATATGATATTTAGTAATTATTGCTCACAGGGGAGGTGCGAAAACTGATATTAAGCCTTGCGAGATTTCGATTGGCATTCAAGATAATGAATGTCTATCGGGACATCGCGGTGATTGTCACGGGCTCGAGGAGAGTACCAGGTTGTGATAGGAACGAAACCATTAGCTCAAAGAGAAGGACTATATTTAAGAGAAAGGACGGGGATGTATAAGCAATTGCTTATTGTTAGTTAAAATTCTACTACGCAATATATGTATCGAATAGATAGTCTATAAGCAAGGAGAGTATCGATCTCATAGAGAATTGATCTAAAATTTTACTAAGTACTAAAATTATAACAATTTAATCTTATCCAAACAATCAAAATGAATTAATTAACTAAAACTAATTAACCAAAATTTAAACTAAAAAGAAAAATCAAAGTAATAATAACGTCAATAAAAATCAAATCAAACAAGCCTATGATTGCAATATCCCTTACACTTCATCTAAATCTTACCTCTCTTCCTTAACTTATTTCAATGGGTTGAATTGCTAACCTAAAATCTTAAATTATTTATAAAGGTCTCCCGACTTGTCTTATAAAAATATCTATTTTAAGCAAAACACTGTATCCCTAAGTGAATTGAAATTAAAACAGGTTTTGTCCCAATTCTGTTTTTTTGGTACAGTACTTTCATTTCTATAAAGATTTAGACCATCTTTCGATTAGAACTAGGCAAAGTGGCAAACATCAAAGTTGTAGCGCTACCTCTTAACTTTCTAATGGTCTAAAAATCATGTCATTTGGACTATTGTAGTGGGAGATATGCTCAAAAATCTAAACATATGCAAATACAGCACCAGTCCAGTATGCACCTTTCTTCACTAATTAAAATTATTTTTAATCCTACTCCTACAAAAACATAAAAATAAATATAAATAACATAAAACTAACATTATTAACTTAAAATAAACATTTAAACATAAATTAAACTAAATTAATAAAATAACTAAAAACATCTAAATTTGATTCTAAATCTAGTCTAACTTTGACTAATTAGGTATTTAATCTCCCGTTGAATATATGTGTTTGATGCACTCATCAAATACCCCCAAACTTGAATCTTTGCTTGTCCCCAAGCAAGAGGGAAAAACTAAAAATAAAACAACTAGCTAAAGATGCAATTCACCAAAGCATGAATTCCTTTTTCTTTTTTTTTCAAAAATTATCCCACAATTTTGACTAAAGGTGAAACATAGATAATCATTAAATTCATGCTCAATTCAACTGCAAGTTCATTCTTAAATGAATTTCACAATATTTGTGTGTGTGTGAATGATCTTTTTACAAGAATATCATACAATCTAGATGAGATTATGCCAATGCAAAATTTAGCTAAGTGCTAGAATTTCATAGGTTTGCTTTTTGTCTCCAATAATGTAGACTAACACGTATTCAAAGATCAATAGGTCTTTATTAAGCTCATAATGTGATGCTAGGGTCTAGGTATGATAAAGGATATAATGTGACTCAATATCACCCTAAGCACATAATTATTTTAGGACCTATAGAGCTTTTATTTTCCTTTACTAAGTACACTATTTTTCATCAATTTTTTTTCTTTTTGTTCAGCACTTCTTTTTTTTTTATCACAATTCCGCACCCTCAAACTTATTTCTTCTTTTATTGTAGGTAGTGGGGTGAATTCTAACAATTTTTAAATTTTTTTTAGCAATTCCACCTTTCTACCTTTTTCAACATTGAGCTCAATCTATATTTCCCAAAACAATATACATGCTTAGGAGTAGAGATTGCAAAATTGGAATTTTGTTTTAAGGCTAAGCTTATTATCATATGGCTAAATAAAGAAAGGGAAAATTAGGCTCAGAGAGGTATATTAGGGATAAAAGTTTAACAAGGTTAGCTTGAAAGGATCAAATGTTCCAAAGATGGCCTAAATCATGTTCCATTCTAAGTGTTATCTAGAATTTCACCTTAAGAGAGAATCAAACAAATTCTAGAATCCTTAACTTCACTATACCTTTTTTAACATAAACTTCCTCTAAATCACATGATAATTCTAAGTAAAAGATTTAAGGTATAAATTATTGAAAATTGCATTCTATAATGAAACTAACAAAAGAACATCACAATCACTCAATTCATGTCTATGTCAAACCAAGAATCAAAATAGCAAGATAATCAAAATATCATCCTAGAATTGGTAATATCATGGCATAGGCAATTTTCATCTCAAGCATTCCTAAAATAAATCCTAAAAAAAAGAAAATAAACTAACCTAAAAACATCACAAAAACTAATAACAATAAAACCTTCCCTTAACTTAAATTGCACATTGTCCTCAATGTGAAAAGCTAGAAAGAAATAATAAGGAAATTAAACTCCCTTATCAATGGTGGTAGTGCCTTGAAAGCTCTAATTTTCTTTCTCCTCATCTTTATGCTTTATAAATCTACATACACAACAAAACAAGCTAAGGAAAGGTTATAACTACTTATTTACATAGAAAACAAAAAGTAACTAAAATAACAACTAAATCTAAAATGATATAGCTTGGGTTGCCTCCCAAGAAGCGTTTGTTTATAGTCATTAGCTTGACTTTGGTTGAGGTCTTCATTCACCCTTTACGGAGGTTTGAGTTTGCACGAAAAAAGTTTGAGGTGTGAAAGTAGTCTCCTCCTAAGATGAGGTTGTAGTGATTTTAACTCAAGATTTGGTGCTTGCTCAACCCAAGTGGTGGAATAAATTGACTTTTGCCCAACTTCTCAAATTGAGTTCTTCTTGAATAATGCACTTTTGGTATAGCCTTCAAAACCTGTGTAACATTTGTGAGTTCTTCATTATTCTCTTCTGTTGTTGCATCTTAAACCAAACAAGTTTCAAGGAATTTCTTTGGATTTTCCATATCAATAGCCTCTTAAGGTAACTTATCAACTATATCTAGAAAAGGAATGGGAGGCACATATGGCTTGACCTGTGGTGGTGTAGATACTTCCTCCTCTTGCTTAATTTTTTCATATTGAACTTGATTTTTGAAAGTATTACCTTGATCTACTTTATCTCCATCACCTGCCACATTCTTGCCATTTACCTCATCAAGATGCTTACCATATTTTGCTTTTCTAGGATTAAGCTCAGTGTCATTTGGTAAAATTTCTTGAGGTCTATTGTTGATGTAATTAGCAAGTTGGCCCAATTGAGTCTCAAGATTTTGGATTGATTCTACTGGACTTTGAATGATCACATCATTCTTTGTCATGAATTGCATTAATATATTCTTTAAAGTTAGCTTATTCTCAAGTATAGAGGCTTTAACTTGTGACTAAAAATCATGCTGGAAAACAGGCTGCGATGAATATGTAAGACCCTGATCATTACTCCATGAAAAATTTGGGTGATTCAACCATGAGTTATAATTGTTAGAGTACGAATTGTTTTTCTGCCCATTGAAGCTTCCATCAAATTGCATTGATTCATAATAAGTTGGACAACAATCACTTGAATGCCTATCTCCACAAAGCTCGCGTGCCATAAAAGGACTTTAAAAAACATTAACACCCCAATTGTCAATTATTTGAGACAAAGCATCTACTTGGGCGACCAAAGCACTGATAGCCAATTTATAATCACTAGCAACCCTCCTGGCACAAATTGTTCAGATGACCATTGATAGTTATAATAATTCATCACCTTAACCAAACGTACCTGAAAATAAAATTAAAAAAATTTGAATTAAGACTAAATTTTCATGGTATTAGTATTGGTAAAAATTCTAGAAACAATTCCCCGGCAATGCCGCCAAAAACTTGTCAGTTAAAATTCTACTACGTAAATATACACATCGAATAGATAGTATATAAGCAAGCAAAGTATCGATCCCACAGAGAATCGATCTAAAATTTTACTAATTACTAAAATTATAAATATTTAATTTTATACAAACAATCAAAGTGAATTAATTAAGTAAAACTGATTAACTAAAATTTAAACTAAAAAAATAAATCAAAGTAATAATAACTTCAGTAAAAATCAAATCAAACAAGCCTAGGATTACAATATCCCTCACACTTCATCTAAATCTTACCTCTCTTTCTTAACTTATTTCAATAGGATGAATTGCTAACCTAAAGTCCTCAATTATTTATAAAGGTTTCTCGACTCCTCTTATAAAAATATCTATTTTAACCAAAACACTGTATCCCTATGTGAATTGAAATTAAAACAGATTCATTAAGCTCAGGCTCTAATCTGGCTACATATGGCCTATAGGTATATCCTTATATGCAAATCAATTATTATAATCATATGTTATCTCAATTTTAGTCTATACTAAACTCCCTTTCCCAAGTTCATTTAGGTTCCTAAATTAATTTAATTGGTAATCATGCAATTAAAAGCATTAAGAAGAAATCGAAATAAACAATTCAAATCCCATTAAAGATAAGCAAGAAAGAGATTAAAAATTTAGATTACATGTGAGTTCAATTGCAATCCTAGAAAAATAGTTTAGTTCATAATGTTTAATAAAAACTTCATCCAAAGAAAATTAGCCATTAATCCAAGTCCAAGAAAATAAGAAAAACACAAAAGTAGAGAAAGAAAACTAATAGTTGAAGCTTTGTGATCTTGATTCTCCCTCAAATTATCTTTCTTTCTTGCTTTGTTTTTGGCTTTTTTTCTCCAAAGAAATGACTTGCTACCTCCCCCTAGAAACTTCTGATAAAGCCCCTTAAATAGCCTTCAAAAGCCTTAACTTCTAAAATCCCATAAGTTTGTCATTTTTGGAAAATAAGGTGAGCATCGCGGCTCTCATTTCCCAGAGCCGCGGCTTTCAAAGGTTCTGTCTCAATTCTGTTCTTTTGGTGCAGTACTTTAACTTTGACAAAGATTTAGACCACCTTCCAATCAGAACTGGGCAAAGTGGTAAAATCAACAGCCTTTTAGCTTTCTAATGGTCCAAAAATCATGTTATTTGGACTTTTGTAGTGAGAGATGTGCTTAAGAAACTGAAACATATGCAAACAGAGCACCAGTCCATTATGCACCTTTATTCACCAATTGAAATTATTTTTTATCTTACTTCCACAAAAACATGAAAATAAATATAAATAACATAAAACTAACATTATTAACTTAAAATAAACATTTAAACATAAATTAAACTAAACTAATAAAAAAACTAAAAAAAACCTACATCCAGTCCTAAATCTAGTTTAACTTAGACTAATTCAGTATTTAATCTCTCATTGAATATATGTATTTGATGCACTCATCACTTATATTGGCCAACAGACACACAATTTCAATCCGTACCATCCATACCCTCTTTATCAACCTTTCTATCCAAGTATAGACAACATTGCCCAAAACTCGTATATCTATCAACCTGGCCCACATTTTTGGCTAACAACTCTGATAATGGTCAGAAAGGATCTAGAACTACCCAAGAAAAAACTCAATTCAATCCCACCCCAGTTTCTTACACTGCCCTGTTACCGTAACTTATTGAAAATCGACTTCTTGCTCGTACCCCCATAGAACCACTCAAACCTCCTTTTCCAAAGTGGTATGACCAGAATGAACAATGCGATTATCATTTTAGGATTCAAGGACACTCTATAAAGAGCTATATTGCATTGAAGCAAAAGGTCCATGCACTCATTAAGGTAAGACTCATAAATTTTGCTAAAAAAAATAATTCAAAGGTTAATGGGAATCCCCTACCTGACCATGGAAGGCAGATAGTAAATGCCATACATGAATAGAGGATAGGAAGGTTGAAAAGAAGTGTCGATGAGATTCAAACACCAATGGATAGAGTGTTCGAGTCTGTGGTCAAAGTAAATGTCATCTCTTTAGAACTAATAGACACAAAAGAATCAGAGCATAATCTCAATTTTTCTTGCAAATTCCATATGGGTGCCATTAGACATTCTATCCAAAATTGTGATAGCTTTTGTTGCAAGTTGCAAAAGTTGATGGATTTCTCAATAATTGAATTTTATGTAGAATGTGAAAAGGATTTGATTGGAACCATGAATGAAGGTTCCCTAACTGAAGTGGCATCAAGTTCATCTGGCATGAGTAAACCCAAGCCTCTCACTATCTTTTATGAAGAAAAAGGGAGTTCAATGAATAATAAGCTCCCTATTATTGTTCAAAATAGTATAACTATTGAAATTCCTAGCCCATTCCTATACAAGAGCGAGAAGGTTGTTCCTTGGAATTATGAACGTAATATTTTAGGTACAACCTCCCTTATCGCCCAAGTATATTCTCCAGATCTAACTGGCGTGGGAGGTGTAACGCGAAGTGGGCGATGTTACTCTCTTGAGATAGCAGAAAAGGTAAAAAAAAAAATCCAAACATGAAAAAGAAGATTCAAAAGAAGCAAATACCCTTCCCAAGGACCAAACTACTGAACCTATAGTTGCTCAGAATAATAAGGTCAAAAAGCTTGTCACGGAGAAAGAAGCAGGCGAGTTCCTCAAATTCATCAAGCACAATGAGTGTAGTGTAGTAGCGTAATTAACAAGAATGCCTGCTCGCATCTCGCTGTTATCTTTGCTTTTGAATTTAGAAGCACATAGGAATGCACTACTCAAAGTCTTGAATCAAGCTTACGTGGCTCATGATATATCAGTTGAAAAGTTAGACCATATTGTGGGAAATATCATAGTAGGGAACTTCATTGCATTTAGTGATGAGGAAATTCCATCAGGTTGTCGAGGAAGTAACAAGGCTCTCTACAAAACCATCAAGTGCAAGGACCATGCCTTACCCAGAGTGCTGATTGACAATGGTTCGGCCCTGAATGTCATGCCTCGTTCTACATTGACAAGGTTGCCAATTGATATGTCTTATATGTGGGCCAGTAACATGATTGTAAGAGCTTTCGATTGAACTAGACGAGAAGTGGTAGGTGATATTGAAATACCAATGAAAATCGATCCCTGCATCTTTGATATACAATTCCAAGTGATGGACATTACCCTATCTTATAATTGCCTGCTAGGGAGCCCGTGGATCCATATGGCAAGAGCTGTACCATTTTTTCTGCATCAAAAAGTTAAATTCATAATTAAAGGCCAATTGATAAGCATCTCTATAGAGGAAGACATATTAGCATCTAATCCTCATTTGCTCCCTATGTAGAAGTGACGGAAGAAGTCCCTAAATGCTCTTTCAGATCCTTCGAGTTTGTTAATGCTACTTATGTGAGAGAAAGGGTAATGATACCAACTTTTCGCTTGTCAAGAGCAACTAAAATGGAAGTTAAACAAACAGTGGGAAAAGGGTGACGTGATGGTTTAAGGCTAGGAAAGAATCTACAAGGAATTAGTCGGTTTTTGATTTGGATCAAGAATGAGAAAAGGTTTGGCTTGGGGTACAAACCCACCAAAAAAGAAAGAAGGAAGTTGGCAACCTAAAAGAAAATCGAAAGGATGGTTTAGCTAAAAGAAAAATAGGAAAATTTTAAGAAAAAGATAATTCCATACTTGTACGAGACTTTTTGCTCCACAGGTTACATTCATCTTGAAGCGTCGATTAAGATTAATGGGGTTTTGCAAGAGATATTTGATGAGCTATCAATTAACATGATCAAGGATGAAGATCCTAAAGAGAAGGTCCCTATGGTGTATCTAGTATCGCTAGGAGAAAAGCTAACCAATTTGACAGTCATGGAGTTACTTGTCATCTTTAAGTCTTTGAAAATATAATGAACAATCTCACCTAAATGCCTATGCCCAAGAGCATTAGAAGTAATTTCTTGCTTAAATGGGGCTTTCTGTTACTTTAATCATTCAAATAAATGACAAAGCATGATGTGTTTTGTTGTTCATCAACCTTTTTTTTTTTGCACGTGTCTTTTTCATTTATTCTTTTAGCCAATAAATACTTGCCTATACACATGTGTCCAATTTCACCTATTTACAAGTATTTAAATAATGAACATAAAGACAATCTAGAGAATAGTTTGAATTTTGATTTCGAGAAAATTTCGAGCATTGATGAATTGAAAAATGAAGAAGAAGCGGATGACTATGATTTACCCCCTGATTTGTTGAGATTGTTGGAACAGAAGGAAAGGGAGATTTTACCTCATCGAGAACTCATAGAATTGATTAACTTTGGAAATGAGGAAGATCAGAAAGAGGTTAAGATTGGCACTTCGCTATCATTTGGTGAACGAAAAAAGTTAAAAGAATTGCTTCGTGAGTATGTGGATGGGTTTGCTTGGTCGTACCAAGATATGCTAGGTCTTAATACTGATATTGTTGTCCACAAGTTACCTTTGAAACTGGATTGCAAGCTGGTTAAGAAGAAATTGTGGCAGATGAAGCTAGATATGTTGTTTAAGATTAAAGAAGAGGTAAAGAAATAATTTGATGTTGGGTTTTTAGAGGTGGCCAGGTATCCTGAACGGGTAGCTAATATAGTCCCTGTTCCTAAAAAGGATGAGAAAGTTTGAATGTGTGTAGATTATAGGGATTTGAACAGAGTAAGCCCGAAAGATAGTTTCCCTTCACCATATATTGATACTCTTGTGGACAATATAGCAAAACATTCTTTATTCTCGTTCATGGATGGTTTTTCTAGGTATAATCAGATTAAGATGGCATTCAAAGATATGGAAAAAACAACGTTCATAACAATGTGGGGAGCATTTTGTTACAAAGTTATGCCATTTGGATTGAAAAATGCAAGGGCCACTAACCAAAAGGACATGGTAACTTTGTTCCATGATATGATGCATAAAGTAATAAAGGTATATGTGGATGACATGATTGCAAAATCTCGTAGGGAAGGGGATCATACTATTAATCTCAAGAAATTGTTCGAGAGATTACGAAAGTTTTAACTCAAGTTGAATCCTACAAAACGTAGTTTTGGTGTTACTTTTGGGAAATTGTTGGGGTTTTTAGTAAGCGAAAAAGGGATCGAAGTAGACCCAGAAAAAATACGAGTTATTCAGGGACTTCCACCTCCCAAAACACAAAAATAAGTGAGAGGATTCTTAAGGAGGTTGAATTACATTGCTTGATTTATATCCCAACTCACTTCCAAATGTGATCCGATTTTCAAACTGCTTCGGAAGCGAAACCTTGGAGAGTGGAATGAAGAATGTCAAATAGCTTTTGATAAAATCAAAGAATATCTCGCAAATCCATTGGTGTTGGTACCATCAATCGCTGGAAGACTTCTTATCTTGTATTTGATCGTGAACAAGAATTTCATGGTATATGTATTGGGGCAGCATGATGAAATAGGCAAGAAAGAACAGGCCATATACTACTTAAGCAAGAAATTCACAGAGTATGAATCCAAGAACTTTGCACTTGAAAAGATGTGATGTACACTAGCATGGACTGCTCAAAGGCTTCGACAATATATGTTATATCATATAACGTGGTTGATGGCAAAATTGGATCCCATTAAATATATTTTTGAAAAACCATTCCTGTCTGGAAGAATAACACGATGGCAAGTTCTACTGTCTGAGTCTGATATTGTGTATGTGTCCCAAAAATCAATCAAGGGAGTGTCATTGTTGATTTCCTTATAGATCAAGCTACCAAGGATTATGAGCCTATAAGTTTCGATTTTTTAGACAAAGATTTGATGACCATCTTGCACATAGAAAACGAGGGTCCCAATGAACTTAGTCTTTGGAAGATTTATTTTGATGAGCATCCAATTCTTTGGGGCATAAAATTAGTGTAGTATTGATTTCTCTAGATGGAAAGTATTATCCAACCATGGCAAAATTAAATTTCAGCTGTACCAATAACAAGGCAGAGTATGAGGCATTGGTGATGGGATTACAAGCAACAATTGATATGAAGGTCGACACAAGAGAAGTTTATGGAGATTCTGCTTTGGGGATCTGTCAAATGCGATGTGAATGGGAAACTAGAGATTCTAAACTGATTCCATGTCAAAAGCTAGTTACAGAATTAAGTAAACAGCTCAAGAAAATTAGCTTCAATGATTTGCCTTGAGAAAAGAACCAAATTGCTGATGTTTTAGCCACCCTTGCAGCAATGTTCAAAACAAATAACAAAGCTGGCATACATCCTTTTAATTTGTGAATTCAAGGAGTCTTTGCACATTGCTTGAATGTTGAAGAAGAACTTGATGGAAAACCATGGTACTATTATATCATGTAATACATTAAGGTCCAGGTGTACCTTGAGAATGCCACGGAAAATGACAAGCGATTTCTCATAAGGTTAGCAATGGGTTTTTTCCTCAATGGAGAGGTACTCTA
Source organism: Theobroma cacao (assembly GCF_000208745.1). Lineage (NCBI taxonomy): Eukaryota > Viridiplantae > Streptophyta > Magnoliopsida > Malvales > Malvaceae > Theobroma > Theobroma cacao. The sequence goes on from NC_030853.1 coordinate 3,456,852, forward strand.
TAAAAGAAACTAGGACCAAATTCTCCTTGGATGTGTGGATGCAGTCGAAGCCGGTAAAATAATGAAAGAAGTTCATCAGGATCATGTAGAGCTTATGCCAATGGACATATGTTGGTGAGACACATTATGAAAGTTGGATATTATTGGTTGACGTTGGAAGCAGATTGTATAAATTTTGCTCGGAAGTGCTACAAATGCCAAATTTATGCTAATAAAATCCACGCTCCATCATCTCCATTACACGTTTTCACAACACCATGGCTTTTTTGAATATGGGGAATGGATGTGATTGGGTTCATCACTCCAAAGGCTTTTAATGGACATCGATTTATATTGATGGCCATCGATTAGTTCACAAAATTGGTAGAAGTAGCTTCCTATGCTAATGTGACACAAAATGTGGTATGCAAGTTCATAAAAAGGGAGATAATATGTCGATATGGGCTTCTAGAAAGGATAATTTTCGATAATGCGAGAAATTTGAATGGTACAATGGTAAGGGAAGTTCATGCTAAATTCAAGATCAAGCATCATAACTCAGCAACTTACCATTAAAAAATGAATGGAGCAATAGAAGCAGCTAACAAGAACATCAAAGGAATTATCGAAAAGATTGTTGAAGTTTATAAAAACTGGCATGAGAAACTTCCTTTTGCTTTGTACGCATATCGGATTTTTATGCGTACCTCCACAGGAGCAACTTTATACTCACTAGTATATGGTACAAAAGCAAGTCTACCTGTTGAAGTGGAAATCCTATCATTGAGGGTGTTAATGGAGACAAAATTGGAAGAAGCTAATTGAGTCTATTTTCATCATGAACAACTGAATTTGATTGAGGAAAAAAGACTCATGGAACTATGTCACAGTCAAATGTATCAACGAAGAATGATGCGGGCTTTTGAGAAAAAAGTTTGTCCTAAGCACTTCTGAAAAGGAGAGTTGGTTCTCAAAAGAATACTTCCCAATCAAAATGATCTTTAAGGAAAATGGATGCCAAATTGGGAAGGACCGTATGTGGTAAAGAAAGCTCTTTCAAGAGGAGCTCTAATTCTAGCTGACATGAATGGAGGAGATTTGCCTAATCCAATAAATGCGAATGTGGTAAAGAAGTGCTATACTTAAAAAAATTGAAAACAAAAACAAAAAATAAAAATAAAAAGCAAAAAAGGAGAACATTCATGTTGAAAACCCAAAAAGGGTAGCTCGTATCCAAAGGAAAAGGCTCACGTTGAAAACTAGCAAAGGGCGACTTAAGGCTAAAAGAGAAAATCTAGAATGAAATTTGAAGATGTCAGCTCAAATGGAGTACGAAGGTGAGGTAAAAATACACTAAGAATCGATCTCAACAATTTCACGAAAAAAAGGGAAGTTATAAATCCACAATTTACAGATTTGCTCAAAACATTAATCAAGGACAATTCTTGATGTCAGAAGATCATATTATTTACTCTGAATGGTTTGAGTGTTCATTACTTAAAAAATTTGATGTTTGCTCTGTAAATTCCCTTTTCGTTTAGTTATTTGCACTTTTATATATGGAATTCTCCTGCCCTTCTTTATTTCAACCCTTTTGATTTTTAACATCACGTAATTCCACATAATGATTATCACGAAAATGAATGATGATTGGTAAAAGGAACAAACTAATTAAGTAAGAACTTACAATCATTGTCCAATAAAAGACTTATGATGAGGTAAAAAGAATGGGGAGCCTTAACATGAGAAAAAGGTCAAATGTCGAAAGAAAGGATCTTTAAGGGAAATCAAAAGTTACCTAAGGTAACTAAAAGAAAAGTGAATAGGCAAAGATGAGTGAAAACTATAGTGGAAAAGTTAGATGAAGCAAAAGAATAGTCAAGGAACTTTAATGAAACATAAACATGAAAGCATTTTATCATTTTAATCTTGCATACATGTTTAATCATGCATATGATCATTTTCAAGCTAGAGTTTTGAGGTTGTAAACCTTTGATTAACATGGAAGGGTTTGAGTATTTCATTTTCATAAAACAACCAATGAAGAAGGGATTTAAGGTTAATTAAGTTGGTTGGAGAGATTCCAAGCCAAATTTAGTTGACACTAATATGAATTTAAGTCCAATCTAGTTGGTACAAAAATGATGTTAACCCATTTAAGTTGGCATTAGAAAATTTAAAATCGAACTTGTTGTGAGATAGGTCGAGCTTAGATCAAGTCTAGGGATTTCAATCTTTCAAATCGAACCTACTTTGAGATAGGTCAAGCCTAGATCAAGTCTAGGAATCTTGATTTCAAATCGAACCTATTGTGAGATAGGTTGAGCCTAGATCAAGTCTAGAAATTTTAATTTTTCAAATCGAACCTGTTTTGAGAGAGGTCAAGCCTACATCGAGTCTAGGAGTTTTAATTTCAAGTCAAACCTATCTTGAGATAGGTCAAGCCTAAATGGAGTCTAAGAGTTTTAATTTCAAATCGAACTTATTTTAAGATAAGTAGAGCCTAGATCAAGTTTAGGAATCTTAATTTCAAATCGAATCTATTTTGAGATGGGACAAACTTAGATTAAATTTAAGAATTTTGAATTTTAAATTGAATTTATTTTGAGATAGGTGGAGCAAGGTGTCTATGTCTTCGCACAATCCCTGATCCTCAAGGGTGCACAAAGAGGGACAACTATAGACACCAATTTTTAAATTATGGGTAATTAATATTTTTATGGGTGTTTTTTCTCTTTATATGTGTGCTTTTATTTTACTTTACTTTACTTTATTTTATTTTACTTTCTTTTATTCTTAACCAAATTCATGTAGGTGCCCAATCGGCTTTCAGTAATCCAAATTTTGTTTTGAGGCATTTTACTTAATAGAAACAGGCCCAGATAGTTAAACTTGAAGCTAAATAGATCAAACTAAACAACAGGATTAAAATTGATAATCAAGGATTAAAACTAAATGAAACTAAGAACTTTATGAAAACCAAAAGAACAAAAAATGAATAAAATAAGAAATGAAAAAAAAGGCTAGCTAGGGGCATACGGCAGAGTGCATTTTGCACCCTGCCAAGGACAATCATGCCTTGCTAGACGCGAGAAATCCACATTTGGCAGAGGCCTTGCAATGCTGAGGATGGCATAGGTGGCTACATCCTTAGCATCGAAAGGCAGCTATAAAATTGTCCCTTTCCCAAATCAAAAAGAGAGAGCTAGAGATCAAAAAAGGTCCCTTTTTAAAAAATCACTAACCTAGCCGAAACCTTATTTTTGAAAACCCTAGCTTCTATTACCAACCGGTGAGATACCACAACCAAAAATTAAAAAAATTAAAAAATATATATAGAGAAATAGAAACCATCAAAATCGAAAGCAAGATCTAGGAAATGGGTTTGGTGAGGTTTTGAAGGGGAGGTTTGGCAGTGTGAGAGAGGTAAAGTTTTTTAGGTTTAAACTATCTCTTTCTTTTCTTTTTTCAACCGAGAGAGCTAAAAGAGATAGTTGTCAAGGAAATGAAAAGAGTAAGGGCTTTCAAGGCTGGTAGTGTTATTGACTGTTGAAAGGGAAAATGGGAGTTGAAAGTTTTAGAGAGAAGGTAAAGAGTGCCACCGAGTAGAGAGAGAAAATGAAAAGAGGAAATGAAGAGAGAGAAGGAAAAGAAGGGATTTATACCTAGGGTTGTGGGTTGAAACGGTGTCATTTTGGAAGAGTGAAAAGGAAGTAGATCTTAGCCCAAAACGGCGTAGTTTTGAGAGAAGAAAATAAGCTGCTATTGTAAGCACCAAACGGTGTGTTTTAGGAAGAAGACTTGGTGGGCTGTAGCAGACTTGGGCCCTTCCTAGCCTAGTAAGGTAAGACCTTTCATCTTTTATGGATCTATTGTTGGTTTAGGTTATTTAGGTCTAGCCCATGTCATTTGCTTATAAATGTTTTGTTTGATGATGAAGAATTACTTTAAATTATTTTAGTATAATGTTATAAAAATTCCAGATGATATTTTAGTGTTAAGGGGTTAAAACAAATAGAAAATATAAAAAATAAAAATAGAAATAATAACAAAGATAGCAAAATAATAAAAATGTTTTAAGTATGGTTTGTTATAAAAAGAATATAAGTTTAGATGAATATTTAGTTATGAAAAATGAGGTTTAGGTAAGTAGAATATATATATATATATACNGAACAAACATAAAATTATAAACTAGTAATAATAATAGCAAAATAATAAAAATGTTCTAAATATGGTTGTTATAAAAAGAATATAAATTTAGATGAATATTTAGTTATGAAAATTTAAGTTTATGTAAGTAGAATATTTATATAAATAGAAAATACATGTCTAAATAAGAAATACATTTATGGTGATAGATTTAGCTAAGGTAAAAATATAGAAAAAAATGTTTAGCAAAAAGAAAGAGATTTAAATAGAAAAATGGAAAATACCTATTTATAGAGAAATAGACTTTTGTAAATGAAAAAATATATAAGAAAAATAAAATATATTTAGTCATAAATGAAAATAGGTTAGGTAGGTAAGAGAAATGAAATATTTAGTTACACAAATTTATATAGGTATATACATAAATATAAAAATTATGATATAATATAAAATTATAAATATAAAAAAATAGTGTGGTTGCTTTGGATTAATTCCGATGATGGAATTTCATCCGAAAAGGCAAAGAGTTACTATTTTCGGGATGACATTCTTAGGAACCGGATTCAAATAAGGCTTTCTCCAAAATGTCGGGATAAATCCTAATTTTGTATTTTGAGATTCTGATTAATTCAAATAATTATCCTAAAATTCATAAAGAAATAATTTCATATAATGTTGTCACGACCCCGGTACTCCCCTCGAGCCCGTGACAACCACCGCGGTGTCTCAATAGACACTCATTACCTAGAATGCTAGCCGGAACCTCGCAAGGCTTTAATATCAGTTTCTCAATTTCCCCTGTGAGTAATCGTTGCCAAATATCACGTTCTAAAAGATTTTAAACTATTTCCAACTTAAAACAATAAAAATAATTTTCGTCTCATAGGGGTATTTTGATCATTTTTCCTGAAAATTTCGATACCAGTTAATAATGTAGTATATAAGTGCAGAACACATATTTCAAAATCAAAAATAAATTTAGATGTCTAAAACATTCGTTTAAAGTGAAATTATGACTGTTAGAATAAAATAAAAATACTAAACAAAATATTTTATTTTTTTATAAAATAATATTTTTAGAACATTGCGTAAATAATTTTTATAGCGTAAAAGTAAAATAAATTCCTACATACAGTAGTACAGATAACTAGAATATGAAATTTAATTTACAGTGACATGTGGACCCCCAAATGACAAAAATGAACGAAGGCTGCAAACCTATAATTTTTTTTTTTAGGAAGTAAAGCCAACTGTAGCCTTCGACGATATCAGCTATCTACAGCCTATATTGAGCTTGAAATTGGTGGAAAGGAGGGTGGTGAAATTATAAAATCTTAGTGAGTAAACAGACATTATCATAAACATCTAGAGTTGAGTACATGAAGACGATAAAATAAATCACCATAAACTGGATCACAGCATTAGAACACATTTCATTCAAAATACGTAACGAGGCTTATGAATCTCATAAAAACTAGGCTTGTGCCATAAATCCATCCGTGGGGACACCTTGGCCGAGGCATCCTACCGAGACTGCCAAGGCTGTTAAAAATTCATATTTCGCATAAAACACATTTTTCGTTGGACATCACAACCGTTCCTTGGCGTTGGCTGAGTTCACCATCACGTGGTGGTTCGGCATGAAGTGAACTCAAATATCACCTCAGAAGGTACCCTACGCGCCTCTACAACCTAGGTAAGCACATATAAACGGGGTTACCGTGCCCCTCTCATAGGCTAGTCCACGGAACTCGCCTACTGCAGTAAGCTAATAATTATCCCACCAATCAATAAAATTCAATAACATGATATGGCAATTATTATAATTCACAGCCTTTCAAGGCAAACAAACAATCAGTATTTCAATGCAATTGCCAACCAGCCAATCATGCCCGATTTATCATAAGCCAATCAATTTAAACAATCAAATTGCAACAAATAGCAGTCTTCGTGTACTCTATTTTACAAAATCATTATTAATTTCAAAACAATTTATAAATTAATTTTATGAAACACATTTATTCATAAAACATGAAAATTTACCTTTTTAAATCCATTTTTTCATAGAATTCATGAAATCATCTAAAAGTCACCCTAGATAATTAAAATGACAGTAAGTTTACTCACAATGTCTAGAGTGCGAATTTTCGAAGTACTCTGACTACTGGTCCTCGGATGCAATTTCCTTACCTTTATCGGAAGACTCACCACCTTGACATAGTACAAAATCGAGAAACTTACTACATTGGTACTAAATCGAAATTAAACTAATTTAGACTACTAATGCATGATATGGAATGCAAAATGCACGGGTAACCATCTAAACCCGGTATTGGCCTAATTCGTCTTATCACCCGATTAATTGGCCAACGTGTCCAATTTAGCTCCAAATGACTCCATTTCTTTTCCAATACCTTAATTCACCAAACACAAATCAAATAACCTAAAATTTGGCAAAACCATCTTCACTTTTCTTCTTAGAATTTTCGGTCAATAATGGTGCATTAACACCGTAATTTTTCCTACTACTTTTCCACACCATAATTCATCATTTTCTAACCAATTCTCTTAAAATAAAAAAATCAAATTCATCCTCACTCAATACAAGGTAGGTTCGGCCATTGATGGGCTATGGGAAAAATGAATTCTTTTCTTGTTGTTTTGCTTCTAGACATGGTCAACTAACTAAAAACACTAACATAACTTGAAATCAAATCAATCCAACATCATTTTCTCTCCATACCCATTCGGCTAGCCATGAATNTTGTTTTGCTTCTAGACATGGTAAACTAACTAAAAACACTAACATAACTTGAAATCAAATCAATCCAACATCATTTTCTCTCCATACCCATTCGGCTAGCCATGAATTCACCATGAAAACATGAAATTTAACCATGGAAAATAAGGAGAAATGCTTAAGAAAAATAGATTTCAAGTTTAAATTGAGAAATCCTACCTTTTTCACTTGTTTTCCTTGATTTTCCACACTTTTTCTCTTGAAATTCTCCACCTAGGGTTTGTTCTTCCTTTGTTTTCCTCTTTTCCTTGCTTGGCCGAATATTTGGAAAGAAGTGAGAGGTTTATAGGCTGATTTTTAAAGGAAATAATAAAATATTCTAAGCTTGATAAGTGTTATTTTATTATTGGTCCATTTTTAAAACTTTAAAAATTTAAACTTTTTATCTCCACCACATATATTTTCTCACTTATCCATAACACAAAAAGTCAATGGATGAATTCTATGAGCATGACAAGTGTTGGGTGTGTAAAATTACCATTTTACTCTTAGGGTGGCAAAATGACTATTTTACCCTTATCCTAAAAAAAACATCAAAATTAAAATTTTTCACTTCTCAAACTCAAATTATACCCCAAACGATCAATCTTAGTCAAAAATTTCATCTAACTCTCACATCTTAACCTTGGGTGGCGAAATGATCATTTTACCCTCGGATCATGAAAATTCCAATTTGACTCCAAATCGGTGCTAGAACTCCGAATCACCATTTTAAGTTATTCTGGGAATTTAAAATTTTAAATTTCACCTTAAAATCTTTATTTGATCTAGTTCGAGGCTTAATTCAACTTAGTTGTACTATTAAGTACACTACCGACTTTTTACGATTTTTCGAGGCTTTGCTAGTATGCAAGCATATTGTCAATCACATGAATGACATGGCAAGTATTTTATAGATTCAGGCTTAACAGCACTACCCCGCTTAAAATAAAATTTTGACCTCAAAATTTCACTTGCCAGATTCGAAGAAAAGATGTGGATATTGGTTTCTCATTTGACCCTCGACTTCCCATGTCATCTCCTTCATTCGAGCATTCTTCCACAGCACTTTAACCATTGGAATGCTCTTGTTCCTCAACATTCGATCTTTTCGATCTAGAATGCGTACAGGTTGTACCTCGAACTTCAAATCTTCATGCAACTCAATGGGAGGTATCTCTAGAATATGAGAGGGATCGAGAACTTACTTTTTCAACATCAAGACGTGGAAGACATTATGAATCCGATCTAACTCCGAGGGTAAGTCAAGTCTGTAAGCCACTGGCCCAATCTTTTCAATGATATGAAAGGGTCCAATGTATCTCGGATTGAGCTTTTCCCACTCGTGAATCGAATCACACCTTTTATTACCCAATAAAATACCACAATTTATCATAATAGTATAATCAAATAAGATTTAATACTTCAAAAATTTCAAATTATTACCTTTCCTAGGAGAAACCTTATGAAAAACTTTATCGTCAACTTCATATTCCAAATCTTTCCTTCGTCTATCAAAATAACTCTTCTGCCTATCTTGAGCTGTCCTTAATCGCTCTCAGATAACCTTGATCTTGTCATTTGTCAGATCAATCAATTCCACGTTAAACAATTTCCTCTCACCCACTTCATCCCAACAGAATGGAGTTCGACACTTCCTTCCATACAGAGCCTCGTATGGTGCCATCTCAATACTGAACTGAAAGCTGTTATTATACACAAACTCAACCAACGGCAGGTGTCTGTCCTAAATCCCAATAAAGTCAATGACATAAGCCCGTAGCATATCTTCTAGAGTCTGAACAGTCCTTTTAGATTGACCATTAGTCTAGGATGAAAGGCAGTGCTAAATCTCAAATTAGTTTCGAGAGCTTCCTGGAATTTTGACCAAAATCGAGAAGTAAACCGAGGGTCTCGATTTGACACAATAAAAACTGGAACTCCATGTAATCTCACAACCTCATTTATATAAAGTCTAGTCAGTCTCTCAATAGAATACGTGCTATGGATAGCCAAAAATGGGCGAACTTAGTCAATCTATCCATAATCACCCAAATAGCATCCTTCCAACTCTGTGTCCGCAGTAAACCCAATACAAAGTCCATAGTCACGTGTTCCCACTTCCATTTTGGAATAGGTAAAGGCTGAAGAGTACTTGATGGTTGTTGATGCTCCGCCTTGATCTATTGGCATGTGAGACATTTTGCTACAAACTTTGCTATGTCTCGTTTCATACTCGGCCACCAGTAACTTTCCTTGATAGTCCTGTACATTTTGGTGCTTCCGGGATGTAAAGCATAGAAGGAAGAATGAGCTTATTCTAAAATTGATTGTCTCAACTAGTTATCCTTAGGGATACAAACTCGGTCTCTAAGCATCAAAGTACCATCATCACTAAGTCTAAACTCACTAGTTTCTCCATCTTGCAGCTTATGAACTTCATGTTTCAACTCATCATCGGATTTTTGTAATTCTCTGATCTGATTCAACAATGAAGGTCTCACAACGAAACTAGCAAGTAGGGTTCCATCCTCACCATTATTCAAAAGGATCCCTAGAGATTTCATCTCAAGTAATATCGAAAAATAAGAACTCTGAAGTGCTGCTAATGAATATGAGGATTTACAACTTAAAGCATCCGCTACAACATTTGCCTTCCCCAGATGATAATCAATCACCAAGTCGTAATCCTTAATCAATTCCAACCATCGTTTCTGTCTCAAGTTAAGCTCTTTCTGGGTGAGCAAGTATTTCAAACTCTTATGGTCGGTAAAAATCCGACAACGCTCACCATATAAGTAATGCCTCTAAATCTTCAATGCAAAAACTACTGCTGCTAACTCCAAATCATGGGTAAGGTAATTCGTCTCATGCTTCTTTAACTGTCGAGAAGCATAAGCTATTACTTTTTCATTCTGCATCAATACGCACCTTAATCCCAACTTAGAGGCATCACTATATACCACAAATTCTTTTCTACTAATAAGAAGTGTTAAAACGAGAGCGGAGGTCAATCAGTTCTTCAACTCCTGAAATCGACTCTCACAGATATCATCCCACTCAAACTTAACTCCTTTACGAGTCAAACGAGTCAGAGGAGCTGCTATCAATGAAAATCCTAGAACAAATCTTCAATAATAACCGGCTAAGCTAAGAAAACTGCGAATCTCAGTTACCGTTCTCGATTGCTCCCATTGTAAGATTGCCTCAATCTTCTTAGGATCGACATAAATTCCAACTCTGGACACCACATGTCCCAAGAAAACCACTTCCTTCAACCAGAACTTACATTTAGAGAACTTGGTATAGAGTTGTCTCTCGCGTAAAGTTTGCAACACAATGCGCAAATGGGCAGCATGCTCATCATCATTCTTTGAATAAACCAAGATGTCATCTATGAATACTATCACAAACTTATCTAAGTATGGATGGAACACCATGTTCATGAGATCCATAAAAGCTGCTGGGGCATTAGTCAGACCAAACGGTATAACCATAAATTCATAATGCCCATAATGCGTCCTGAAAGCAGTCTTGGGTACATCATGTTCCTTAATCTTCAATTGATAGTACCCAGACCTCAAATCAATCTTAGAAAATACCATAGCCCCTCGTAATTGATCAAAAAGATTATTGATTCGTGGTAAAGGGTATTTATTCTTGATGGTCACTCGGTTCAACTGATGGTAATCAATACATAACCGAAAAGTGACATCCTTCTTCTTTACAAATAAAATCGGTGCTCCCCAAGGAGAAATGCTAGGGCGAATGAAACTCTTATCCACCAAATCTTGCAACTGGACTTTCAATTCTTTCAACTCAATCGTTGCCATTCGATATGGAGGAATGGAAATAGGTGCAGTACCCAAGAGTAGATCAATAGGGAACTCGAGCTCTCGATCAGAAGGTAGTCTTAGTAACTCATCAGGAAATACGTCAGGAAACTCACTTACTATTGGGACATCCTCTAATTTAGGTTCCCCTTTTGAAGCATCGATCACGTGTGCCAAATAAGCCGGATGCCCTTTCTGTACCATTTTCAAAGCTTTGATGATCGAGATTACACAGGAAGGTAATACTCGACGTTCCCCTGCAAATATAATCTCTACTCCTTCCAAATTTCGAAGTACAACTTCTTTCCGAAAACAATCCACATTCGCCCGATGTGTAGTTAGCCAGTCCATACCCAATATCAAATCGAAATCTTTGATCTCTAGAGGAATCAGTCACCCCTAAATTCTTTCTCACCAACCATTACCCCACAATCTCTATAACAACTGTTTCTAACTAGCTTCTCTCCTAAAGGGGTGTGAACTATAATTTCTTTCTTTAATAGTGACAGGTTTCTATCAGTAATTGATGCAAATGTCATACTCAATTATGACCTATCTGAGTCAGAATCTATTAAAACATAAGCATCTTTATCAAATAAAGATATAGTACCTGTCACTACTCCAAGTCAGACCCGTGCCTCATCTTCCGTCACTGTGAAGACTCTTATCGAAGTACGAGTCTGTGGTCTCACTTATCCATAACATAAAAAGTCAATGGATGAATTCTATGAGCATGACAAGTGTTGGGTGTGTAAAACTACCATTTTGCCCCTAAGGTGGCAAAATGACTATTTTGCCCCTATCCTCGAAAAAACACCGAAATTAAAATTCTTCACTTCTCAAACTCAAATTATACCCCAAATGATCAACCTTAGTCAAAAATTTCATCTAACTCTCACATCTTAACCTCAGGTGGCGAAATGATCATTTTGCCCCTCGGATCATGAAAATTCCAATTTGACTCTAAATCGGTCCTCGAACTCCGAATCACCGTTTTAAGTTATTCTGAGAATTTAAAATTTTAAATTTCACCTTAAAATCTTCATTTGATCTAGTTCAAGGTTTAATTCAACTTAGTTGTACTATTAAGTACACTACCGACTTTTTACGATTTTTCGGGGCTTTCCTAGTATGCAAGCATATTGTCAATCACATGAATGACATGGCAAGTATTTTATAAAGTCAGGCTTGTCAAATGTTCTACTAAATTAAAATCAATATAGCTATTTAATCAATTTAAACAATTATTGCATAAAAAAGATTAATTATTTATTCAAAAAAAATTATCAATAAAATAAAATAATGTTGACCCTTGATATTAATTAAAAATTATCAATTTAAATAAAAATCTTTTTAAAATATATATAGTAAAAATAAATGAGGTATTTAATTATATTAAACTATTAAATATATATAAATTATAAATCAATTAAATTATATTTATAAACGTGCTCCTTTGGCATCATTCACGATTTTTATCTTGGCATAGTATATGACACATATATTTTGTTAATGGGACGAAAACTCTGATGATGGAATTTTTTCAAAAGACTTGTAGAGACGAGTTCTTTCGGGGATATCCCTAGGTGAGGAAAACTTCGAAACTTGACCGAAACGTTGGAATGGTTTACGAATGATTTTTTGATACAAGGTTTTTGCTTCTCATTATTTAAAATTGGTAAATCATGACATTATTTCATAACTGCATCATGTGCACTCGTAAAACCGAATAAAAAGCTTTAATTTGCTAATATAATAAATAATAAAATAAATAGATAAGGATTAGGGAAACATAAGAATATAATCAATGGTTTAGGCTATAATAGGATAACATATGATTAAATGGTATCGTTCGTAGAACGGGCATCACAAGGGTACTAATCTTTCTCCGTGCATAATCGTACTCCCGAACCTAATTCTAAAAATTTGTACACTAATTTATTATTCTTTAGACGAACTTAAAATTAATTTAAGATTCCGTTAAATAGAATAAATTTAACAAATAACTAATCATATCTAAATAAAAAAAATTAATGATAACTCTTTATTTTTTCACGTTTAGCGATAAAGTTACTAGACCCCCATGTATTGCGACAACTAACAGCTTGCCTCTTTTTGTCGCAGGATTCTTGAGAATTTTTCTTTTTCATTTTTTGGTATGGTATGAAAATGAAGACTTAGGGGTTAAGGTTTTGATAGGCAACAAGAATCGTGGTAATTTCACATCATTCTACGCGACTGAAACCAAATAATTATGGGAATCTGGTACTCTTTTGACTGTCAGGAATTAGATTTCCCAAAGTCATAGGACCTGCTTGATAGCTTTCTGGCTTACCAACTTGCCGCGTGTTGCGAACGACCAACACAACTGGATTAAGCAAAACCATTCACCCTATTAAAAATAATTTGATAACAACTGGACCAAGTCTCTTGACCCTCTGCTCTGCTTTGGGATAGGGAAAGTACTAGGACTAATTATTAAAGGTTGAAGCCAAGGTACTCTGTGGTTATTTTTGTCACTACAACACCGCCCACAAAACCAAAATCAATAAAGCTATCTGAAGACTAAAGTTTCCAGATGTTATAAGTATAATTCAGTAAGCACAAACAACTGTTTTTGTACTGATATGCTATTTGGGCAAAATCCTAACAAGCAAAGGAAAATGGTGGTGGGCATAAAAGCCATAATTGAGCAGCAGTGTGTGGTTGAGGTAAGTGTCGTAGCCAATTCTTGCATGCAGACCACATTAATAAACAAGAGAGTTTGAAACTTCTAACATTTTCTTTCTTCTAATATTTATTTATTTAAATAAGGAGAGAGCTTATAAGTTCTTACGTGCAAACTCGGTCGCGAAGGAGGCGACTGAGTGGATTTAGGCCAGAATCAGCCCATGGACGTTTTTCTTTTCGGCCACAATCTTCACTTTTTATTATTCATTTTGTTTTGAACTCACTTTGTATTTTTACTTTTAGTTTTTATTTATTTTTATAACAAATATATAATACGTAATAAAAATATAAATCAAATAAAACCTTAATAAGAGTTAAGTGCCACTCGACCGATGAAATTAAAATAGATTTAAATAACAAAAAAGCTCATACAACTGAGATTTTAACTTTTATTATATTTTAAAAAATCTTTATTTATTTATTTAGACTAAAATAATCATATTTTTTATTTTTTCCACATAAATTTTTAATTTTGTTCGCTTTATCTTGTTTTGAAATGATAAAATTGATTGAACTAAATATGTTCAATCAATTCACTCCGCTTGGGATTACTTTACTTTAAACTTATCTTAACAAATTTTAATGTAAAATTAACCATTAGTAGATTCAATACCAAATGATATTTTTTATCCATGTGACATATGACATGATCAACTGACAACTAATATAATATTTTTCCCTTTTTCGATGTGTGCCAAAGCTTTTGCATCTTATACACAACTTGGCATCCATTATGGCACACAAAAATAAATTGAATTAAGTCTTGGTAACATGCAATCTAAATTTTGAAAACTTATTCCAAAACAGTTTTTGAAAAAATTATCACATAACTTTGAACTAAATCAACATATAAACAACACATAACAATAACAATTAAACAAGTAATATATTTTAAAACCCCAAAGGAGGCTCTGCAACCACTATTAAGTAATCATGCAAACATTAAGAGCATAAAGCAACAAAATATAAAATTTTCCCCTCAACAAGATCAAATTTTGATTTGTTGAACATATATATCTCTAACTAGAAGTAAGAAGATCATTTAACCTTGAAACTTTGGATGTCAAAATCTAACCTTAATTGTCAAAACCTTCAAGCACCAAGAAGCAAAAGGTGTCACAAACCACAAGCTGTCCAAATGTCTAGCTTCCCATAGTAATTAATGCAAGCAGCAAGTGGGAAAATCTCCAAGGGAGAGAGTGAAGAGTCTAGACCAATTGAATGATGTGAGCTAGGGGGCTTTCAAATTTCTTCTTAAGAACGTTGAAAGTGTTTGTGTACTTGTTCTATTATAGGTCAGCTTAAATATTTTTATGTATAGGCAATTACATTAATCCTAACTATTGTTGATTTCTCATGCAAGTGCACGTATTGTTAATAAGTAATATATTAATGAAATAGAGTATTGTTCCCACAAAGAATTGTTTAATTCTTACTATTAACTATTAAAATTATAACACCCTAATCTTATTCAAATAACTGAATTTTAAAATTATTAAAAAGAAAAATTAAAACTGCTAAACTAAAACTAAAACTAAAGAGTAAATAAACTCACTTAATTACCAAACCTAAGATTATCATATCTCTCAATTCTTTATATAATTATTGTCTCTCTTTCTTAACTCAGTTTAATGGATTAAGTTGCTAACCTAGAGTCCTAAATTATTTACAAATCTTTGTCGAGTTTCTCATAAAAATACCTCTTTTAATTAATTTACTATATGTCTATGTAAATTAAATTGAAGAAAGATTCATTAAGTTTATGCTCTAATCCTGGCTACGTATGGCTTATAAGTATATGTCTACCTTATATGTGAATCAAACCACCTAATCAACTAAGTGCATTCGATCATATGCTATTCTACTTAAGGTATACCTAAACCTCCTTCGTCAAGGTTTAACCTAGGTTTCCAATTTAATCTAATTGGTGATTAGGCAATTAGAAGTATTAAGAACAAAATAAAATAAACAATTTAAATTCATCAAACATAAGTCAAAGAGAGATAAATAATTCAGAATACATATTGAGTTCAATCATAATCTTAGATAAAAATCTTAGTTCCCCATCAAGTCACACATCATCATTAAATAAAGTTTAAACATTAAAAACAAACTAAGAAAATAAAAGAATAAACTCAAGAATTATAATCTTGATCTTCCAAGTCTTATTGAATCCTTCAAAATCTTCTCAGCTTTAATGACTTTGCAACTTGACTCTCAACTTTCAATCTGGTTTTTCGTTCTTTCGTTCCCTTTCTTTCAAGTTCTCTAGAAGGTTGTTTTTATAGGCTTTGAAGTTAGGTCAAGTTGGGTGGATAAAGAAGTCAATTTCAGCTAGAATTTCCTCACCAGACTATGTGAGTCGCAGCTTTGCCCAATTAATTAGCAGAAATCATAATTGCTCTAGGATTGCTACAGTGAGTTAACTTCGACAAGATTTTTTATCTTCTTCCAGGCCAAACTGGGTGAAGTTTAAACATGAAAGTTGTAGATTTTTTCTTATCTTTCCAATGGTCCAAGAATCGCTTCATTTGAAGCTTTGTAGAGAGAGTTATGGTCGAAATACCGAAACATGTACAGTGTAAGTCTGCACCTCAAAATTGCTCTCCTTTTTTTACTAAAATTCTTTTTTCAAACACCTACAAAGGTACAAATAAATCAATAACAACCTATCTTAACCACAATAACACCAAATTAAGCATAAAATTAACTAAGATTAGATTGACGCACCTAAAATAACTAATTTAAAATAATTAAATAAAATCTACTAATTTCTATGCATTACTACAAAAACTAAGCCAAATTATTATCAAAATTAAGCTTAGATAACTTTATATTATAGAGTTATCACTAACGCTAGTAGGATTTGCATAACCTTTAAGCTCTTTATAAAATTACTCTAATTTAATTGAACCGCTTCAATTAAATCCTTGAAGTTCCAAACTTCTTTATAATTAAGTCCAACTTAAGTTCTCATTTTAATTTCTTACATAGTCACTATTAATGTGTGTGACGCATTAGGTTCTTAACATGTTTGTAACAAATACGAATTTTAATTCTACGCCAAATAATATTAAATGAATCAAACCCTTTACATTCATCATCAATTCTGAATTGATCAATTCATGTTTATAGAGCAAGATTGATACCTAGTAATGTGACATGACCATCCAAAAGTTAAGAAGACTTAAATTAAGTGATTCGATGTAATATCTTGTACTTTGATATGGTGGCTAATAAAGCTTATCGGATGCTAATTGAGGTTAAGTGGAATGTTTAAAAGTGAGGAAAGATGAAAAGAGTATTTTAAGATAAAATATTTCGCATGCGAGAAAATAATAATATTTTTATCAGAGAAGAATTTACGAGATAAAAAGTTATTCAGAAGTGAATTGAAGCATAATAAGGTATTTTGGGTACCAAGGAGACAAGTGAAAAAATTTAAAATAAAATAATATTAAAATATTAATATTTTAATCGATGTCGAAATTTTTATGAAGGAAGAGTATATGGTCAATCTAAGTGGGGGAGAGGAAAAACGAGAAAATTTTAGAGAAAAATGAAGTTAGTGGGGCCCGCGTGTTGTTATTAAATAAAATTAACACGGGTAAAAATATATTTTAAATATTATGGTGACACCGCATTGGGATACAAACTTTATATTTTGTTTATACATGTGTAAAAGAAGATAATAGAAGGAAATTGAAATTAAAAGAATGTTAGGAGGACTAAATTAAAAAGGAAAGAACCTTGGAAGGCAAAATGGTAATTTTGCCATTAACTTGGTCAACAAGGAAACTTTGACTCTTTTCTTTTTCAGCCATGACCATCCTTATCCTCTCCACCAAGACATTTTCTTCTTCTTCCTCATCCATCCCAACGCCATTTGCATGCTTCACCAAAAAATATTAAGTTTTTTAATTTCCTTTCCTTTCTCTTCTTACTTCTTTCTTCTCTTAACTTCTTGGGCACTAAACCTACAGCTTTTAACCCTAATTTCTAGCACCTTTAAACCCTAGCAAAGAGAAAGAAAAATCTCTCTTCCTTTCCTTTATTTTCAATTTCTACTCCACTTTCAACAACACTTGGATTTTGGCTTCAAATCTTCATTTTAAGGCTAAAAGGTATATATTTTCAACCCTTGAATTTTTGAATTTATGGGTTTGTAATTTTTAGACTTTATTTTCTAAGTTTCTTCAAATTTCCTTTCCTTGGAATTTTCTAGGTTGGGTTGCTCTTTATACCTTCAAGAACCAAGGTAAAGAAACTTCAAACTTGAACAATTAGTTTAATGGGTTTGTGAATTAAACTAGAATTCTAGGTTAAAAGTTGGGTTAGAGTGTAGGTTGTATAGTGTATATTTATTAGAATTGTTAAATTCAAATTATGACTTGATGGAGGTTGTTATGGCTTATTGGTAAATATAGGTTTTAACAGTATTTCGGGACTACCTAGATTAAGATTTTGTTAGATGGCATCGTTAAGGTGAGTGAACTTGTATTTAAAATTCTTTGAACAAATGCATATGTGTTTGAATAAAATATTTGAATATCCTTGGTTGATTTCTTTTAAAATTATGCACGGGAACAAGCTTTTCACAAGTAATTCTTTTACGTGGTTGAATAAATAATGTGTTGAGTTATGTACTTGGAATGTTATGTTGATTTGCCAATTGATTTGTGGCATATGTGTATTGGAAATCTAAAGATGTCCTAAATTATTGGCAAAATGAATAATGTTATTCTTTTTAGGTGTTGGATTGTGTAACTATGTTTATGATGAGTAAAATAATGAATTATGTGAGATATAGTACTATGCAAAGATTTTTGTTATGTGTCAATATGTGTGTTATTCTTTGAAATGTAATGTTGATTGATTAATATAACCATGCGTGTGTGGTGTGGGAGTGCACATGACGGTGTTGGTGATGATGTGGGCGAGAATGCATGTGATGGTATTGAAATGTGCATGTAAGAAGTGAACATGATGATATTGAAATGTGCGTGTAAGGAGTGCACATGATGATATTGAAATGTGCGTGTAAGGAGTGCACATGATGATATTACCTTGTGTGTGTAGGAAGTGCACAAGAGCTGATGACCGATGGTTGCATGTATGCTTATATATTTATACACTATAGAGATGTTTATATATGCTATAGAAATGTTTATATATGCTATGAAAAAGTTAAGGAAATATTATGTGATTGTATTGAATGTTGAAAGCTGATTTTCTTAAATGTTTTAAATGAGTTAAAAGACAACATGACATCGAGTTTTGTTTATGGCATACAAAATTGCATTGTTTTCAAAACAAGTGCATCATGTTTTAAAAAACTTTCAGTATTGGCTACTTGTTTCCTTCCTATGTTCACTCAATGAGTTTATGACGGTCAGGGTCATTGTATGTGTATATGTATACTTAATGTGAATTGCTAAGATTCATTTGTCAGACTATCAATGTCTATTATGATCGATGATGCCATTATGAGTAAATACTTGGGTTTTATGAATTGTTTTCAGAGAAATTATATTTGAATATTATGAATTATAGATTTTAAAGAAATATGGATGATAGATGGGCTAATGTACAGGTTCACATAGAAAGGCTTGCTTGGGCCTAGTTGTCAAACCCTGCTTTGTAAAATAATTATTACGTCATTTACATGCTTGATAGAATGTTTGTATATTTAGGAAGTTCGAGAAATTGTTAAAAGACGATATTGCCCCTAATGGTACCATTGAGTCGATTAAGCCTCGAATTAGTTCAAATAGGAATTTTAAGGTGAAATTAAGAGTTTCACAGTTCAGGGATGACTCAAAATGGTAATTCGGAGTTTGAGGATCAATTTGGGATCAAACCGAAATTTTCACTATCTAGGGGCAAAATCGTAATTTTTCCACTCACGGATAAATTTTGAGATTTTGAGAGAATTTAGATCACATTTGACAAATTGGAGAATGGTATGAGTATAAGGGATGAAAAATATGTCTATGGGCAATTTTTTAGTTTTTGGGGTAAAAATGTAATTTTTCACTTTACGGGGGTAAAAGTGTAATTTTTAAAAATTTACTCCACCAAAACTTTGGAAAAGTCTAGAAATTTCATGGAAGACATGGATAAGTGAAGAGGATTGAGTGGTAGAAAAAGAAAGTCAAAAAGATGGCTAGAAAAAAATAAAATAATAAAATATTCAAAAGGTAAATAAAATAATAATATTTTATTAAGCCTATTAAAAGGCTTGAAAATTTCAGAATTCTTCATTGGGAGGGTCAGCCAAAACCAGCAGGAGAGAGAGAGAAATAAGAACAAACCCTAGAGTGAGAAAATTCAAAGAAAAAGTGTGATTTTTCAAGGAATCAAGTGTTTAAAGGTATGATTTTTCAAGCTTAGCTTAAGATTTATCATTTCCATGCATTTCTCCTTATTTTCCATGGTTAAATTATGTGTTTTGATGATGGATTCAAATCTGATCATATGGGTTTAGAGAGAGAAAGTTGTTAGATTAATTTGATTTTGAACTATGTTAGTGTTTAGTGTTAGTTTAGCATGTTTATGAGTAAAACAACAAGAAAAATATTCATTTTCTCCATGAATTTCTCTAGGCCGAATCTAGCCAATGGTGTGTGAGGATGAGGTTGACTTTATTTTAAGAGAATTAGATGGAAAAATGATGAATTATGAGGTTGGAAATTAAATGGGAATTTTTGGTGCAAAAAAATTGAAATTTTTACCCACTAGGGGTAAAAGCGTAATTTATGGTCCGAACTGATAAATTGGACCACATTCACAGTCATTGAGGTATTGTGGATATAATTGGATAATTGAAATTGAAATGGATGGAATTGGAGTTGAATTGGAGATTTTAGAAATTTACACCGTGTATAGGCGAGTTAGGTCGGACACTGTGATTAAGCGATTGTCCAAACATTTCACACCCTATCTAGTGCATACGCATGGATAAGAGCCTGAAATAATATATATTGATTTGACACAAATTATTGAATTTTTTGTGTCATGTATTGTGGATAGGTGGTGAGCTATCTGATACGGGTAAAAGACTACACCCGAGGACCGAGAATAGGAGTATATCTACTCCTAGTACAGTGAGTAAACTTACTATCGTCTTAATTATCTAGAGTAGATTTATTTAATTGTGTGATTTTATGGAAAAATGGTTTAATTGGAAAATTATTGTGTTTTATGGGAAAATGAGATTTTATAAAATAATTTTATAAAATTTTTGAAAATTTAATAATGATTTCAAAAATAGAGTAATTGGAGACCTATACTATGATTGTGTTGTTTATCCATGATTTTACATTAAATGGCTTATGATAAATGTGGGTATGACTGGTTATTTTTATGATTTAAAGAATATGTGAACTGCTTTGATTTGCCTTGAATGTGTTAAGTGAGCCATGTCATACTATTGTGATTTTATTGGTTGGTGGATTATAAAGTGGGCACTGCAGTGACGGGGGTTCCGTGGGCCAGCCTAATTAGAGGGGCACGGTTCCCAATTATTGAGCTTACCTCGATTGGAGAGGCGCGTAGGATAACTCCCGAGGTAGGATTTGAGTACACTTCACGCTGGCCACCACGTGAAACTGGGACTCAGCCAACGCCAAGGAACGGCTGTGTTGTCAGAGGTGAAATGTGTTTGTGTGTGTGACAATAAACAGCCTTGGCGGTCTCGGTAAGATGCCTTCGCGAGGTATCCTCGAGAATGGATTTTTGGCAAGGGCCAAGTTTTTGAAAAGTGCATAAGCCATGTTGAGTAATTAGATGAAATCCAATTATTTATATGGGTTGAGATGAATTATTTTAATTGTCTCCTATTACTCGGCTTTAGATTATTTTGATGATGTCTGTCTACTCACTGGGATTTTATAATCTCACCCCTTCTTCCTATACATTTTTCAGGCTCAGAATAGGCAGTAGACTGTCAATTGCATCGAGAAGTAAATTTCGGAGTTGCATCCTAGAAAGCAAGGTTATAGACTTAAACCTTCTCAGTTATTTGGGGGCTCACGTGTCATTGTAATTTAAATTGCATACTCTAGTTTTCTATATTATAGTATGTATAAATTTATTTTATTTTTATGTGCAGAAAATTAATTTTTTTTGATGTTTCAAAAATATACATATATATATATATTGTTTTACATGAAAATAGATTATTTTAATTAATATTTTTAGTTTATTTTATTATTCAAAAAAAAAAAGAAAAGGAAGAGAGAGAGAGAGAGAGAAACTGGTACAAAGCCTTGCGAGGTCTCGAAAGGCGTTCGGGGGAAGAATGTCTATCGAGGCTTTGCGACGGTTGTCAACGGCTCGATGGGAGTTCCGGGTCGTGACACTAGTGGGCTGTGCCTATTGGGCCCTTACGCCAGTCATGGCCCGGGATTTGGGTTGTGACATTTGGCTCAACTTTTTAGTGCTTACTCTTGCTGTGTAATATAATCCTTTCATCAACTGGTATCCTAATTAAACATAAAGCATGGAACATGTCAACTCTATATATGCCCTAACAATGTTAACTCTTGAAATTAGTCATAGATACTTTTAATGAAATTCAAAAACTCCTTTCTAAATATTTATTCTATCTTGGACAAGGATTTTATTAAGTTATTTCATGTCAAGGAACAATGGGATATTCCCCTTAGAATCAATTAAGGTGATGAATCCTTTATTAGTCATTCTTTTATCTTCATATGCTTCATGCTAAACCTATCCATCCCATTGTACATCTTTGGTGAGGACTACATAAGACAAAATCAAAGTATAATACCCCATATACAAGATACCTTGATTATCTCAAGCATACTGATCACTTACACAATTGTCATATGAGTATATGTTTCCACAGGCACAAAAGTGAAATACCAAATGGAGTTATCATGGTAGGTTATTTTTAGTGAACTTGTTCATTCACTACAAAAAAAAATGAGTCTTATCGACAGAAAAAATTTTGTTAGTAAGTTCTGCTGATAATTACTAACGGAATACTGATGAAAACAAATGATGATAATTATTGACAGAATACATATCAACAGAATGAATTCCATTGTTATTCTGTTGAAAAAACAAAGGCACGCAACGTAGACATATGGTGCGAAATTTACTGTTGGAATATTTTTATTAGTAATGTCTTCCCTGAAGGATTTTACTGACCACATTACCGACAAAATGTTTGGTTGGTAATTTTGTTGAATTAACGATGGAATTGTTGATGGAAATTCAATTGGCAATAGTATTTTAAGGGTTTAGGGTTTAGAGATGGAATTACAAATGGAAATTATTTTTTAATTATCGATGAAAAATTTTCGTCGGTAAAATAAATTAAAACCCCTCGCGTGGGCCTTTTCCCCCTATTTTCTTCCCTTCTCCTTTCTCATTTCCATCTCTTTCTCCCTGACCCTCGACCCTCGATCCTCGATCTTGCGCATTCACTCCCCCTAACTCACCACCGATTGAAGTTGACCAAAGGAAAGTTGACAATTAACCCAGCCCTCCGTCAGTCCACCCGTTGTCCCTTTCCCTCGCTTAGCTACCTTTCTTTCAACCCCGTTTGTTCTGTTTTCCCCTTCTCTTGTCTAATTGTTTAACCTGTCTGTAACTAGCACAGCTTCCTTATTCGATTAGCATAGCTTCCCCTTTTTTAATATCTAAGGTATTTCTATTGTTTATTTGCTTGATTTGATTTATTGTTATGGGATTTTGATTTGTTGTTGCTATTTCGGTTAATTGATGTTTAGGGTTTTGCTGTTTTGATTTGATTTGTTTAGATATCTTGAACAATTTGATTAGGGTTATTTGATTGTGGGTTATTTGCTTGTTTTGTTGGTGAATATGAAGATTGTTATTGATTGTGGGTTATTTTCTTGAACAATTGTTGAACAACTTAGTCATATGAAAATCTATTGTGTTATTTAGCTGTTTCTTGAATAATTTTGGAAAAACTTAATTTTTTCAAAATCTGTTAGGTTATTTAGCAATTGGTAGAGATTAATTTAACTAATTTTTAAGTTTTAAGTAAATTAAATTAGGGTTTAGATGTTAATCAAATGGAAAAATGTTATAGTTAATTAAGTAATTAACTAAATTAGGGTTTAGTAATATTATATAATATTTTATTTATTTAAATTGGGGATTAGGGTTATGGATTTAATTACATAATTTAGGGTTTAGAGTTTAGAAGAATCATGCAGTGGTTATTAATCAATTAATTAAATTAGTTAATTTAGTAAAATTTAGGATTTAGTTATATTAATTAAGGTTTTATTAAATTAATCAAATGACAAAATGTTTTGCTAATTAAGCAATTAACTAAATTAGTAATATTAATTAATTTTAAAAACATTTAGGATAATTAAATTGAGGTGTTAATGAGTTAATTAAATAATTTATGTAGGGTTTGTAATTTAATGTCTTATAAGTAATTAAACAATTAATTAAATCATTAACATTGTTTAATTTAATAAACATTTCCATTAATGAAGGTGTAGGGAGTTAATTAAATAATTTAGTTAATTAAGTAATGTAATGTGTTATAAGTAATTAAGTAATTAATTAAATAAGTAATATTATATAATATTATATTTATTTAAATTAATTAAGGTTTTATTAAACTAATTAAATAATATTACATACATTAAATTAAGTACAAATTAATATGTTCATAACAAATAAAATTTTTATAATTCTAGTATTTAACTTTGTTTTTATTTTCGATTGATGTTTGCGTTAGCATCTATTAACGAATGACATCATGTATCCGTTATTATATTTTTCTCAAAATGGAACGAGATAAGAGTTGGATTCATCCTAAGTGTATTCAAGTAGATTGCTTAGGGCAAAATTTGTGAATGGCATAGATGAATTTATTTCATTTGTGTTTAGTCAACCAAGACATATGACTAAGAAGAAGATCAAATATCCTTGCTCTCGGTTTATGAATAGCAAGTTCTTGGTTGTTGAAAAAGTTTGGGAACACCTACTTCACAAAAGGGTTTACTGGTGCGTACACTAGATGGGATGCACATGGTAAATCGTTCAATGTCGGCCAATCATTAAGACATTTTATTGGTGAGCAGAACAAAACAGTTAATGAAGTCAAAGTAGAAAATCCATATGCTGAAACGGTTATGGATGCTTTACAACCTGAGTTTCAGTTCAATGATGAGAGTCGAGATAAACCGATCTTTCCTGAAGATCCAAATCCAAATGCTGCATGTTTCTTTTCATTGTTAAATGATGTCGATGCAACTTTATGGGTCGTATGAGATAAACACATAAAATTGTTAGCTATATCTCAATTATTGAATGTGAAGTCAAAGTTTAACATGAGTGAGGCATGCTTTAATCGTCTGATGCATCTAGTGAAGGAGATGCTGCCATTGAATGAATCATTATAGGAAAACTTCTATAGAATGAAGACATAGTTGAAGGAACTTAGGTTTAGCTTTAAGAAAATTGATGCATGTAAGAATAATTGCATGTTGTTTTATAATGGATATTTCGAGTTGTCTTATTGTCCATGCTATGGTCACCCTCTATATAAACTGAATAAATCAAGGGGAGGAAGGGAGAAAAAAATTCTTGCTAAGATTTTGCGATACTTTGTGCTAACATTGAGATTGCAAAGGCTATATATGTCAAGCAAAACTATAGAACATATGACATGGCATGCCATACACCAATCTTATGATGGAGTGCTTAGGCATCCTGTTGGTGGTGAGGCTTGGTAGCATTTTAATCACACCCTTCAATCTTTTGCCTTTTATCTTCGCAGCATTATATTTGGTTTATTTTTAGATGGTTTCAGTCTATTCAGGCCGACAGCAAAACATATTCTGTTTGGTCGATAATGCTCACTGTCTATAACTTACCTTCATAGATATACATGAAACAACTATACATCTTTCTTAGTATGATCATCTAAGGGAAGACAAGTCCCAAATAGAACATTGATGTGTTCCTACGACCTCTAATAAATGAGTTAAAAGTTTCTGGGACGAATAGGTGGTCATGTACAATGGCTTTACTCGCCAAAATTTTATTCTACGAGCAACACTCTTATGGACCATTAATGACTTTCCTGCATATGGTATGTTGTCTGGGTGGAGCACTCATGGAAGTTTATTATGTCCATATTGTATGGAACATGGAAAGAGTTTAATCTTGGAGTACTGGAGGAAGCTTTGTTTTTTTTATTATCTTCGGCAATTCTTGCCGATGGATCTATCCTTTTCGTTGCTAAAGAGATAAAGTCAAGAAACATGTTGAATTGGACCCTCCAATTCCTCAATTTTTCGGCATTGAGATCTTGAAATGATTGGAGTCAATTCTAAATATCACATGTGGGACAAAGGTGGGCAACCAAAAGCTATCAAGTTTCTGTCAAACCCATAATTGGGTTAAGCAAAACATATTTTGGGAGTTACTGTATTGGTAGAGAAATCTCATTCATCACAACTTGGATGTGATGCATATTGAGCATAATATATTTGACAATATATTCAACATGATGATGGATGTTCAGGGAAAGATGAAAGACAATATCAAGGCTTATTATGATTTGGAGATGTATTGTCGGTGGTCAAAATTGCAATTAATTATAAATAGTGGTAAACTTTTTAAACTGAAAGCCTCATACACTTTCACTAAGGAGCAATGGAAAACTTGTGTGCTTGGGTGAAACAGTTTCGATTACCAGATGGTTTGGCATCTAACATAGCACAATGTGTGAATGAATAGGAATGCAAATTTTATGAGATGAAAAGTCATGATTGCCGTAGTTTTCTGTAGCATTTGCTCCTAATTGCCTTTTGTTATATGATTTTTCACACTATTTGAAGTGCAATTATTGAGATCTCACATTTGTTTCGTGATTTATGTGCAATCGAATTGCATGTTAAGCATATCAATGCATGGGAAGGAAAATTGTAAAAACTATTAGCAAATTAGAAAAAATCTTTCTGCTTGTTTTTTTTTTTTTTGACTCAATGGAGCATTTTTGATCCACTTGCCATACAAAGCTAAGGTTGGAGGACTGGTCCATTATCGATGGATGTATATGTTCGAGAGGTATTGTGAGCCACACATGTAATTAAAATTTTTTATTAATTTGATAATTATAATCTGACATGGAACATTGATCTTTAGATACTTACATCATCCCAAAAAAAAAGGTGAAAAATTGAGGAACCGTGGAAGGATCCATTTGTTAAGCATATATCATCGATGAAATATCATCATTTTGTTAGATGTACTTCAAACGTACAATCCTAATAAAAATGAACTAGGTCCTACGAAATGACGATGATGGAGACGTTGATGAAGCTAGTCGTCTATTGATTTTCACCTATCCTAGTTGGCGTTTAGGTCAATTCAAGAAGTGTCGATACTCAAGGGAGTATGAGTTCTATGTTGCTGAACTATATGTACTAATGAACTGCGATGAGATATTACTGTACATTAAGTAAGTAAAAGTTTAACCATTAATTTAGAAAATTGTGAATTGAAAGTGGTATTAATTCATGATTTATGTTCCTCTTATCTACATGATGTTCAACGATATGGTTAAAAGAGAATAGTATAGTATTTTCGATAAGGAATTGGAAAACGTTCGTGGCGCATCATTTCATATTTGGTGTAAACAACATGTAAGTTATATTTAATAAGTCAATTTGATTTTGTTAATTTAATACTTTGCTTAAAAAGATACGCTTAAAGTAAAACTACCAAAATGGGGGGGTGAATTCGTTGTTTAGTAAAAATTGCTCCTTTGTCGTTAATTAGTTCGAATATGAAAGAATGAAACAATAAAACAGAGTATAAACTTAAGGGTTCTTTTCAAAAAATCCCTCATGCATAAGGTGTTTTTGAAAATAGCCCTCTTCATAATTTTAACTGTTTTTAACCAAGTGAAATTATTTTTGGATAAAATTGCCCTTAATGAAACTGATATCTTTAGGTCTATGCCTCAAACTCAACCATATGTTTGGGTCAGTTTTTTACCATTGTAATTTCTTTGCTTTCCTCGACAGAGCATTCATCTCCGAAGCATTCTTCGCTAGAGCATTCCTCACCAGGAAAAAAGATCTTTGAGTGTTTTGAGCATTTCAGAGTAGTTTTTTATACACGAAAAAAAACCCTTAAGCATTTTGAGCTTTTTTTGCTAGATAGGCATATTTGTTGATTATGGCTTTAAATGTAATATGGTGTGTTGTTTAAAGTTGTTGATTTTGTTAAATGGAATTTGGTAGTTTTAGTGGTCTTTGGGTTGAATGTTGATAGGGCATACGTGATTGGTTGATAGGGCATGCGTGACTAGTTTTAGGTATTAGGTTTAGGGGTTTTAGGCATTACGTGACTTAGGCATTGCATGGCTGATTAATAAAGGATTGCATGACCAGTTTTAGTCATTGCATGATTGGTTGATAGGGCATTGTGTAACTAGTTTTTAGGCCATTTCCTAATTGGTATGTAGGCATTGGGTAACCAATTTTTAGGCATTACGTGACTTGTTTTTAGAGCATTTCATCACTAGTTTTTAGGCATTGCGTTATTAATTTTTAGGCATTGTGTGATTGGTTGATAGGTATTGCGTGATTGGTTTTTAGTCATTACGTGATTGGTTTTTAGGCATTGTGTGATTGATTTTTAGTAATTGCATGACTAGTTAATAAGGCATTACATGACTAATTTTTAAGCATTGTGTGATTGGTTAATAGGCGTTGCGTGACTAATTAATAGAGCATTGTGTGACTAGTTTGTAAGGCATTATGTGATTGGTTTTTAGGCATTGCGTGACTCAGGCATTGCATGACTACTTGATAAGGCATTTTGTGAATGATTTTTATTTATTGCGTGACTGGTTGATAGGGCATTATGTGATTGGTTGATAAGTATTGTGTGACTGATTGATAAGGCATTGTGTGAATGGTTTGTAGGGCATTGCGTGATTGGTTTTTAGAGTATTGCATGACTGTTTTCTAAGCATTGCTTGGATATTAATGCTTTCTTATTTTTTGCTCAACTTTAATGCTTGTATTATGTATTTGTTTTGTTACTTAATAAGCCATGCTTCACACGTGCTTCCTTTAATTTCTTTTATGCATGCAATGATAGTAAAAACTAGTTATTGTTTTTAAATCTTCCTTGATTATATTTGCTGAATAGATATGTTATATGTTTTATGTTATAGATGGCCAGAACAGAGCAAGAGACCCTGAAAGCTTTGCTTCATGTTCCAAGGGACAAGTACGGCTTTAACGCTGGCATTAACATCCACTGTTAGTGGATGCAACTGCATGTCATATGCAAGGGCTATGGAAACAAAATGAGTTGGAGATAGTGAAGAAAACATGCATCGGGGAAGCTGATGGTCGTAAAATAATAAAAAGAGCTTATTCTGCACCAGACCCGTGCATAACCTATTGCTACGCAGAATCGATGAATTTAGTGCCATCAAGGGTGAGTTATAGTTTACCATAGGCAATACCAAGACGCGTTTCTCCAAGTGTGAGTTCTTCTTGGTAACCAGACTAAAGTTCTGTCATAACCCGGTACTCCCCTCGAGCTCGTGACCACCGCCGCAGTGTCTCGATAGACATTCATTACCCGAAATGTCAACCCGAAACCCTACAAGGCTTTAATATCAGTTTCTCTTTTTCCTCATGAGCAACAATTGTCAAATATCGTGTTCTAAAAGATTTTGAGCTGTTTCCAACTTAAAACAAATAAAATATTAATTTTTGTCTCACGGGGGTATTTTGGTCATTTTTTCAAAAATTTTGAAACCAGCCAATAATGTAGTATATAAGTGCAAAACACATATTTCAAAATCAAAAATAAATTTAGATTTCCAAAACATTCGTTTAAAACGAAATTATGATTATTTGGATATAATAAGAAAATAAAATAAATATTAAGTAAAATATTCTATTTTCTTATTAAACAATATTTTTAGAGTTATACGTAGATAATTTTTGTAGCGTAAAACAAAGTAAATTCATATATACTGTAATACAGTAAACTAGAGTATTTAATTTAATTTACAATGACCAGTGGGCCCCCGAATAACTAAAAGTAAAGAGGACTGTGAACCTACAGTTTGAAGGAATGCAAATCCAAGGGTAGTCCTCGATGAACTCAGCTATCTACAGCCTAATCTTAACCTGAAATGGGTGGAAAGGAGAGTGGTGAGATTTTATAATCCCCGTGAGTAAACAAACATCATCCGAAATATCTAAAGTCGAGTAAAAGGAGAGTATTAAAATATTTCATCTAACTATGTTTTTCATAATATAAATACTCATTTCATTTAAATAATCAACATGGCTTATGAGTATTTTAAAAGCTTGGCTCCTGCCAAAATCATTCTCGGAGATACCTTGGCCGAGGCATCTAACCGAATCCGCCAAGGCTGTTAAAAATTTTGTATACACGTAAACAAATTATTAGTTTAAAAAACACAGCCGTTCTTTGGCGTTAGCGAAGTTCATCATCACGAGGTGGTTCGGCGTGACGTGAACTCTATCCATACCTCAGTAGATATCCTACGCGCCTCTCTGACCGAGTTACATATATATATATCCGGATTCTGTGCCCCTCTAATAGGCTGGTCCATAGAATCTGCCTACTGCAGCAAGCTAAACCCACCATACAATAAAATTTTGAAAGTATGACAGGGCTAATATTTTACTACCCAGCCTGCAAGGGTAAAATAAAATAATTCATACAATTCATAAAACACAGTCCAGCCAGTCATGCCAACACAATAACAATATAACATAAGCCATCAATTCCCAATCATAAATTTACAACATACCGGTGGTCTCCAATTACTCTATTTTCAAAATCGTTATTTCATTTCAAAATAATTTATAAAATCTTTTCATTTAAACACATTTTTGTTTGCAAAACCTAAAATTAGCCATTTAACTCATTTTCATAAAATTTTACCAAAACCGAGTTAAAACATACTTTAGATAATTAAAATGATGATAAGGTTACTCACTCTTTCAAATTTTCATACCAAAATTTTCCATTTTAATTTCTAGCCTCACCAAACATCAAATATCACCAAAATATTATGAAATATCATCAATTTCAGCCTCAATATTCTCCCTAGAAAATTCGGCCACTTATGGGTAATGGGAGAAAATGAATTTTTTTCTTGTTGTTTTGTTTCTAAATATGCTAAACTAACTAAAAACACTAACCTAACTTAGAATCAAATCAATCCAACTTCATTCTCTCTCCATACCCATTTGGTCAGCCATGAATTCACCATGAAAACATGAAATTTAATCATGAAAAATAAGGAGAAATGCATGGGAAAGGTAGATCACAAGTCAAAATCAAGAAATATTACCTTTAATTGCTTGATTCCTTGAAATCCCACACTTTTTTTTCAATTTTCCCACCTAGGTTTTGTTCTTTCTTTGTTCTTCTTCACTTCATGCTTTGGCCAGCCATAATGAAGAAAATAGGCTGATTTTTGTTGATTTTAAAGCTAAAAAAAAATAAATGGATATAAATATGCCATGTGTCACCATTTCATTAATCCATTTTTATTTCTTAACTATTAAGCTTTCTCTCTCCACCATATAAATTCTTTCAATTATCTATGATAAAATTGGGTAAAATCCATGTACTGGACAAGTGTCGGGTGTGTAAAATTATAATTTTGCCCCTGGGATGGTAAAATTACCATTGTACCCCTATGCTTGGAAAAATACCGAGATTACAATTTTTTTCACTTCTCAACGTCAAATCATACTCCAATACTTAAATCATACTCCAATAAGTCAAATAGGGCCAAAAAATCTTTTCTAAAAATTCCCATTTTGTCCCTAGGTGACAAATGACCATTTTACCCCTAGATAGTGAAAATTTCGGTTTGACTCCAAATTGATCCTCAAACTCTAAATTACCATTTTGAGTCATCCCTGGACTGTGAAGCTCTTAATTTCATCTTAAAATTCCTATTTGATCTAGTTCAAGGCTTAAATCAACTTTGTTGTACCTCTATGTACAATACCTACTTTTGTAAATTTTTCGGGACTCTTCTAGCATGCAATCATGCTATCATCACATGTATTTCATGACAAGTATTTTATAAGGTCAGGCTTTAAAAGTTCAGCCCCATGTTGTATGTTATCTCATTTCTTTACGAGGTCGTCCTTGGAGGAATTCATCAGAGATACTAAGGAGTGGAGAACCAGGAAAAGCTCCAAGGTGTGTTAGATTAAGTTGAGAGAGGCCAGTTTGATTGGGATTGAGACGTAACAAATATGGCTTTACTCGTGATCTTGAATAATATTTTTTTGGTCAAGACTACAGAAAATCGGTGACTTCATGGTTGTTGTCATTGGTCTAGAACATCGACCAATGGAATGCGTTCCCATGGGTTACCTATGTGTGGAGTCTAACCGTGGGCTACATATAAAAGGGTTTCCAAGTTCCACCAGTGAGGATGTCTTAGAAGAAATGCTACCACTTATATACATTTGTATGGGCGCTACAGGTAGTGTGCCTTAAGGTTTTCCATTTTCCTTTTCACATAAGATTTTATTAGCTGATTATAATATTTATAATTGACTTGCAGTTTTGGGTGTTGGAGGCCACTCTTGTTATCCAAAGCTACTTTGGATCCCATCGTCAATCTAAAGATGCTTATCCATAAATGTTTAGATAGTATTGCAATTAGATACTCATAGGCTTCCACAAGGTCGTTGCAGATTTGGAGAGTGAAGACAGAGTGAGGAGAGAAACGATACTATTTTTATCTTATCTTTTTTTTTTTTGTTATATGTCAACTATCTTTCAACTTAATGGCAATGTATGTTTTGGTGCAATTGCAAACATTATGAACTTGGAGCCAACCTCGGAGGAGACCTGTTGGAGTAGGATCTTAGTGGATTAATGTGATTGTGTAAAGCATGGATTTCAAAAATTTCTTTTATAAAGGAAACAAGCAATCCAATTACACAAGCGGAAACACACATCATTATTATTGCAAGTAACATAATCACATCCTAATAAAAATAAGAATCTATTAAGTAAGAAAAACTATACCTTTTATTTTGAGATTCTTGTTTTCGGACACTACCACATCAATAAATGATTTCTCGACCAAACAAGTTTACCACTAATTTTTCAAGAATACTTTCAACTTGAAGCTTGAGCGGACAAGGTGTGGAATGCAAGACTACAAGATGGCAACCGATTTTGCCTCTTTTTTCTTCAGAAAAGTTTGGAGGAGCAGAAGAGAAACAATGGCTTAAACTTTTTCAAGAAAAAGTACGTTCTTTTATTTTCTTCCAATCTCTTCTTTTTTTATTGAAACTCTTACTTCAAAGGTTTAATCAAAATGAAACACTTTTGAATCAATCTTGACCATCCATTTAGAGTTATAGGCATCAAACATGCTCCATAATTATCAAAATTAAAATTAAAAAATAAACAATTTAATTCTTTAATTATCATTTAGAGGTCTTGATAAAATAAAACTCTTTATTGAATAATAACTCTTATTTTATTATTATCCATCTTTATTTAAAAGAATTAATAATAAATGAAAGAGTGATAGTCAAACATGGAGTCTCCTTTTATCAACATGGATGTCTAGATTCATTTTATAAGAATCCTCCCAACATTATCTTAATTTAAAACAATTCTTTTCTTTAATTAAGACAAAAATATTTTATCTTGTCTAAATTCAGACAAATATGTTTTCTTGTCTAGATTAAGACAAAAAATATTTTTCTTGTCTTAAATTAAAACAAATATATTTTCTTATTTAAATTAAGACTAAGCATGTTTTCATGTTTAGATTAAGACAAACACGTTAAAACTGCTATTTTTGTACACAATTTAATTAATCGAATTAAAACATGCATTCCAACTTAAACAAGTTAAATTCTACGAAGTTAAGTGGGGAACTATTTGGACATAGATATTCCAAGTTCCAATAAACTTAGAATTATTCTTAATCTCATTAAAAATAATTCAAGTTTATTAACCATGAAATCACTCCATCATAGATTCATAGTTGCACTCTTGGATTAACAATAATTACAAGAAATAATTCAATACTTGATATTAATTATTAGTTGTCTAATTGCAAACCTTGTATTATTAACCCTCATAACCATCCAATGACAAAATATGAAATTACCATTTTACCCTTTATGTCAGTTTTGTCCTTTAGTCTTAGATTTCATCTAATTAGTGATTTAATATTCTAGATCTAATCTTTTGAGTATCCATATGTGATGAATAGCTAATTCATCAATCCACTAGGCTCAGATTAATCACCAATCTTCTTGAAATCACTAGAAGTGATGTTAATGCTATGAACTCCATTATCTAGATATATGTTTCGAGATGTTCATCTCAATTGTAATTCCAAAATATGGAGTCTAGATCAATGCTTTATGATGATCATGTTCATGGTAAATCAAAGACTATAAGGAAATTAAACACGAGTCCACTGTCTATCAGGATTTCGGTTCTACTATAAGTAAATGCATAAGTGTGAGATCAAGATTTAAGTAACGGTAAAGCTTAAATTTGATTCTCACATGATTCCAGTTCATGTTATAGTGTCATTACTTGAAGTCAACCATTTCGATGATTTGAGACTCATCATTCCTTTGAAATAAATCACATTCATTTCGTTGGCAGTAATTTGGACACTGCAGCCTTGACACAATAAAGTGACTAGCTTATTATATGGCTGTGAACAATTTTTAGATTCAATTAAAATACATGTCTCCCATGTATGACTCTTCATACAAATATATTTTAATATATCAATAGAATCATGGTACCTTAATAACTAGCTAATGAATGCTTACTAAAATAACTTCTTCGTCTTATTATCAAAATGCACTTTCATTACAAATAAATTTAATGAAATTAAGCATGAGAATATACTTGCTTTCCAAGGCACCATATTCTCAAAATTCCTAACAATATCTCGAATGAGATGATACTTCTTTCAATATATTTTGCTGCTTAATGATTCCACGGTTCTTTTGAGTTAGCCACTGCTCCACTGTTATCACAATAAAGTGTAATAGGCCTGTCTGCATCTGGAATTACTTCAAGGTCCATAAGGAACTTATAGAGCCATACAACTTCCTTTGCTACTTCACAAGCCGTAACATACTCTACCTTTATAGTAGAGTTTCCAATATAAGATTGCTTTACACTCCTCCAAACTATGTCTCCTCCTCTAATGATGAAAATAAATCCTGATGTTGAATTCCTTGAATCAACATCAAACTAAAAATCTGAATTAGTGTACCTTGCTGCTACAATATCACTTCCAAAATATACAAGCATGTAATTCTTTGTTCTATGAAGATATTTAAAAATGCACTTGATTGCAGTTCAGTGCTCCATGCTTGGGTTTGATTAAAATCTACTAACCAATCCAATTACATAACAAATATCTAGCCTAGTGCACAGCATAACATACATGAGACTTCCAACGACAGATGCATATGGAATTCATCTCATGTTTTCAACTTCCTTTGGAGTTTTAGGTGACATCTCCTTAGAAAGTTTGATTCCATGTCTAGAAGACATAAAACCTTTCTTGGAATCTTGCATAGCAAACTTGCCCAAAATCTTGTTTATGTAGGATGCTTGAGATAATGCTATCTGCTTGTTCTTATGATCCCTTATAAGTTTGATCCCCAAAACATAGCTAGCTTCTCTCGAATCCTTCATATTGAATTGTTGGTTTAGCCAACCTTTAACTGTTGATAACATTCCTATATCATTCCCAATGAGTAAAATGTCATTAACATAAAAGACTAAGAAAACAACCTTTTTATCTTGTATCCTTTTATAAACACAAGGTTCGTCAACATTTTGCTAGAAACCGTATGATTTGATAACAGTATCAAATCTTATGTTCCAAGACCTAGTGCTTGCTTAAGTCTAGAAATAGACCTATGCAATTCACAGACTTTATACTCATGGCCTTTTTTAATGAAACCTTCTGGTTGAGGCATATAAATGCACTCTTTAAGATCTCCATTTAAAAATGCGGTCTTGACATCCATATATCATATCTCATAATCCAGATGTACGACTATAGACAAGAGGATTGAAATACCCCATACTTTGATATAGTGATAAATAAAGTTGATCGAATGCAAATTGAGGTCAATTAAAATGTTTAAAAGTGATAAAAGACGAAAAGAGTAGTTTACGATAAAATATTTCGCAAGTGAGAAAATAATAATAAAATAATAATAATTTTATCAGAGGAGAATTTGTGAGATAAAAGGCAATTCAGAAGTCAAGTGAGGTATAATAAGGTATTTCAGGTACCAAGGAGACAAGATAAAATTTTTAAAATATTAATATTTAGCCGGATGTCGAAATCAGTCAAGAAGAAGGATCATATTGTGGATCCAAGTGGGGGAGAAGATGACAAGCCCGACTCTATAAAAATATTTGTCATGACATACATGTGATGGATAGCATGTTTGCATGCTAGGAGAGTCCCGAAAAATTTACAAAAGTCGATATTTTACCTAGAGGTACAACAAAGTTGATTTAAGCCTCGAACTAGATCAAATAGAGAATTTACGATGAAATTAAGAATTTTAAAGTCCCAGAATGGTTTAATATGGTGATTCGGAGTTCGAGGATCAATTTGGAGTCAAACCGGAATTTTCGCTATCTAGGGGCAAAATGGTCATTTGCCACCTGGGGACAAAATGAGAATTTTAGAAAAGATTTTTTTGGCCCCATTTGACTTATTGGAGTATAATTTGACTTATTGGAGTAAGATTTGAGGTTTAGAAGTGAAAAATTTTAATTTCGGTATAATTTGGAGTAAAAGGATAAAATGGTAATTTTGCCACCCTAGGGGCAAAATTGTAATTTTCCACCACCAGGACATTTTTCCAGCACATGGTCTTCCTTTATCCTCATTTTGACCATTGACTAATTGTGTGGTGGAGATAAAAAGGATTAAAATTTTAAAATTTTAAAAACGGGCCAATGACTTGATGCCATGTGTCATACCTTTATTATTTTATTATTTCTTTATAAAAGGCATAAAATCAGCCCATCTTCCACCCATGGCC
>NC_030853.1:3494990-3499241 GCF_000208745.1 Theobroma cacao
AACTGCATTATAGAAAGTAAGAGTTCACAGTCTTACATCCTCTTGGTCAATTGGAGCCCACGTGTCATTGCAGATCAAAACTTATATTTTGGTTATCTGTATTTCTATTCATACAATTTTTACTTTACTTTCATGTGCGAAAAATTATTTACGAATATTTCTATAAAAATTTATTTTATGAGAAAATAGAATATTTTATTTATTATTTTTGAATAGTACTAGTTGTCAACAATTTGCTTTCAAATGAACGTTTTAGATACTTAATTATTTTTAAATCATTAAATATATATTTTTTGCTTACCTACTACATTTTTAGCAAGTTTTGAGATTTTTGATAAAAAATTACGAAAATGCCCTTATGAGCCAAAAAATAATATTTTATTTTTCTTATTTGAAAATGACTTATGATTTATTTAAATGCGAGATTTAATAATTGTTGCTCATCGGGGAGATGCGGAAGTTGATGCTAAGCTTTGCGGGGTTTCGATCGGCATTCGGGGTGAAGAATGTCTGTCGAGGCCTCGCGGCGGTTGTCACAGGCTCGATGGGGAGTTCCGGGTCGTGACAAGGATCTTGATGGATTTAATCATAGCAAGTGGGGAGAAGGTTTCCTCATAGTCAATCCTTTCTCTTTGGGTAAAACCCTTGGCCATTAGTCTAGCCTTGAAGGTCTCCACATTCCAATCACTTTCTCTTTTTCTCTTGTAAATCCATTTGCACCCTATGGGTTTTATCCATTCAGGTGGATCTACTAGAGTCTAATATTTGTTGGAATCCATGGAGTCCAACTCAAATTTCATTGCCTCATGCAACTCTTCAGCTTCTACATTGTTAATAGCTTCTTTATATGTAATAGAGTCAAATTCATGTTCATTTGAGAGTGCAATCATGTTTTCTCCCAAACCCATGTATCTTTCTAGTTGTCTCACAACCTTCCCACTACGTCGAGGGACCACTATTTGATGTTCAATTTGTGTTTCTATTTCAACCCTTGAATCAGACTATGTTCTGACATCTTTAGAATTAACTCTTAAGTTTGAAGGATCAGACAATTCTTTTAAGACAATTTTATTTGTAGATTTGTGATTTCTTACAAACTCTTCCTCTAAGAAAGTGACATTCGCACTAACCAAAACTTTCTTATCTTGAGGACTATAGAAGTAATAACCTCTTGTTACTTTTGGATATCTTACAAACAAGCACACCTCAATCTTTGGTTCCATCTTTGCGGACTCAGGTTTTAAAACATGTGCAAGACACCCCCAAATTCGTAAATGACGTACAGATGATTTACGCCCTGTCCACAACTCCCTTGGTGTCTTAAGCACAACCTTAGATGGAGCAAAATTGAGCAAGTACTTAGCAGTTTGCATACAATATCCCCAGAATGAGATTGGAAGGTTAGCATAGGACATCATTGATCTAACCATTTCTAAAAGAGTTTTATTTTTTCTTTCAGCAACACCATTATGTTGAAGTGTTCTTGGCGTTGAAAAATTGGAAACTATCCCATTGTCAATGAGATATTGCTAAAATTCATTTGATAAATACTTACCTCCCCGATCTGATAGAAGTTGTTTCAATGGCTTGTCTAGTTTTTTTTCAACTTCGACTTTGAATTTTCTGAACTTTTCAAAGGATTCACTTTTTCTGTGCATTAAATACATAGAGACATGTCTTGAGTAGTCATCAATAAAAGTTATGAAATATTCATAACCTCCTCTAGCTTATACGTTCATTAGTCCACACACATCTGTGTGCACCAAGTCTAGAATGTTTGGCATTCTGTTACCTTTTGCCTTAAAAGGCCTTTTAGTTATTTTAGCTTCAATACAAGACTTATATACTAGCAAAGGACCCTCAACCATGTCTGGTAGAGTACCATGCTTTATAAGCCTATTAAGTTTATTTTGATTGATATGATCTAAACACAGATGCCAAAGATAATTTTGATTTATATTAGATTCTTTGACTCTTTTAGTTTTAAATCGTATTGCTTTTATAGCATTTGCAGAATAAGTTGTAGGCTCAAGAAAATAAAGATTATATCTTACAATTCCAAAACAAATAATATCTTTATTTAAATAATAGTGAGTGTCTCACTAAAATAAACTGAATATCCAAACTTTATTAGACAAAAGACAAAAATCAAATTTCTATAAGTCTCTGGAATGTAATAAACATTTTCCAAAACTAAGCTATAACCATAAGGAAATTGAAGAATAATGGCTCCTACTGCTAATGCTGAAACGAATGTGCCATTTGCCATCCTCATCTGAAACTACCCTTTACTCAATTTTTTCCTTTGTTGAAACCCCTGTAAAGAATTATAAACATGGTTAGTGGCTCCCGAATCTACTATCCAAGTATCCATAGAATCAACCACTAAACAAGCTTCTAACATATTTAGAAAACCTATACCTTGTTTACTGTTCTAGCTTTCTTCAAGGTAAACGTTGCAATTTCGCTTTTAATATCTTTTCACACCACAATGGAAACATTTTCTTTTGGAGTTGTCTTTTGAAGCAGTCTTTTTCTTCATGGGCTTTTTCTTTGCTCCTATTGGGCCCTTAGAAGTTCTTTTATTTCTAGCTATCTTCTTTTTACCCTTGGGTTTGGGCTTAGAAGGGGAAACTGCATGTGTTTCAAGCTTCTTTTCAAATCAAGAACCTTATCTACATTTTGGAGATCATTCATTACCCCACTTAGGGTGTAATCCCTAGTGTGCAGTTCATAATCCAATTTGAACCGTGAAAATGATGAATTCAAGCTATGAACAATCATTGATATTTGTGTTTTCGCATCTATCTCAACACCATTTAGCTTTGCCTCATTGAGACAAGAGATCACTTTTAGCATGTAATCTCTAATTGGCTCCCTAGGTTTCTACTTAAGGTCCTTAAAAGTATTGATTGCTTTCATTTTAGCAGACCTTGTTTATGTACCAAACATCTCATGTAGGTGCAACATTATGTTAGCAGCATTACCCATGCCTTCGTGCTGCTTTTGCAATATATTGTTCATAGAGGCCAGTATATAGCATTTAGCCAGGTCATTTGCATCATGCCACTTTTTGTGATATTCAATATCTTGTGGAGTTGATTGGGGAGTTAGTGCTTCAAGCTCATTGTCAAAAAGAACCCATGTGATCTTGTCATAATTAAGGATGATATTAAGGTTTCTTTTCCATTCAGTGTAGTTATCACCATTCAAAGTGCATTTGTTCAGCAAAATTGAAAGTGGATTCATATTTGTGATATAGTTATGTTTCTGGAAGTACATTTTGAAATTATGTAAGCATACTAGTTATTTATGAACCTTGAACATTTCATGATGCATATATGGATGATGACAATACATAAAACCTTGTAAATTATATTATTAGTTTGACGGTCATCTACCTTTTTGTAATAAATTAACCGACTATGGGCTGTGATAATTTACTACTAGGCAAATTAGGACCTTCCCACTTAACTGTGTTGCCCAATATCTTCATACTTAACATGGTTAAGGAGCACGTTCATTTGGTCCGCTAAGTTTACTAACAAAGCTATTGTAAGCATGTTAATAATAAATTCATGTTGCATGTTGAGTGTAATAGCAATTGTTTCATTCTTTTAAGTTCCTTACTTAGTGAGCCTCTATGGGAGGTCTCACTTTAGAATCCACCTAAAAAGATTTATCCTTTCAGAGATCTAGTCCGTCATGATTTAAATTCACGTCCGCCTGTAAGGAGTGACATGTTTCACATGCCAATAGGCCAACAATGGAGACTGTGGGTTCTAGGATTACTAGCATCCTCTCCTACTCAATATTTTTATACTTAGAGTTTTGATTGACTTTTTACTGGATATTCTAGATGCATATTTAAAATATCCTAAGTCAAATTATGGGCTTGGTTTTGTTTCCAACTAAACGCTTTTAATATATAAGTAAGTCCATATAACCATCTTGTCTAGATGTGATTTATTTTCCCATATTTATTATGTATCTCATAACATAAAACTCCTTTTAAACTAAAATACATAATGTATGCATAGCATTCCTTAAGAGAAGTTGGCACCTTAATTCTAGATGACATGTTTTCAAGTATACAAATAATATATAACATGTAAAACCCGACCCTATAAATACATGTCATAACATACATGCATTGAGTAGCATGTTATTACGCTAGAAAAGCACCAAGAATAGACCGAAACCTGATATTGTACCTAACGGAACACTTAAATTGATTTAACCTCAGATCGG